>NC_091562.1:29245946-29250946 GCF_042767895.1 Penaeus vannamei
AAGATGACATTGATAGTTACTTACAACGCTTTAAAAGATTTGCAAAGTTACATAAGTGGAATAAGGAAGATTACCACGTGTACTTGGGCTCATTACTTAGAGGTCAAGCGCTTAAAGTTTACGTATCGTTGCCTGATGATACCATAAGTAATTATCAAAAGCTGAAGGAAGCTTTGCTTAGAGCTTATTCCGTGGACGCCAACATGTACAGACGTAAATTTCGGGAAAGTAAATGTCAGGATAGAGAGACGTACGTCCAGTCGGTTGCTCGAATGGAACAATATCTCGATCGGTGGATCTCCCTGAGCAATATTTCAAAGGATTTTAATTCACTCTTTGATTTTTTAATAAGGGAACAACTACTTAGTAACTGTAATTCTGATATGAGAATCTTTTTGAAGGAACGTGAGTTTGTAACTGCAGTAGAGATGGCAGAGTCGGCTGACCGATTTCGGAGCGCACACTTGTACCGCGGTAAGAGAACTAATCAGACTCCAATCTTCAAAGCGACCCAGTCAGTTAAGGAAGGTAATTCTGAGATGACATGTCATGGATGTGGAAAGGTCGGTCACATTAGACCTAACTGCCCCGACGATCCGAGAAATTATAAGAGTAAAAGTAGTTCAGTTAAAGTTAATTTTGTCTTTGAAACAGCTGACTCCAAAGAATTCTATGTTTGATCCCAATGGCTATATATTTGATAAACCTGCGGAGATGATGCTAGATTCTGGATGCTCATCCATTATTGTTAAGGAGTCGTTAGTTCCCTCCAAATATAAGCTAGGTAAATTTGTGAAAGTGTATGTACAGCAAGCTCTGACGTAAAGAAAACGGAGGCGCGTTTACCTGTAGTTTCAATTGCGGTTCAAACTCGCGCAAATAGGAAAAGAAGTGAAGAAATTAAGTCACTTTCTTACCCCGTTATGGAAGAATTAGATTTGAGTAAATGCATGCCGTACTTTACAGACAATCAGAGACAGAGTTGAGATTGGTTCAGTAGAAAAGGTGAAATCTAGGTCAGTTAAGTATGAGCGAATTAATGGCCTGATCTATAGGGTTTGCCTCCATAGCAAGGACGAACATGAACTCAATAACATGCAGTTAGTTATCCCTGCAGTATATAAGGACAAAGTTCTTCAGCATGCCCATGATTCTTTGACTGCAGGTCATTTTTCACACCGAAAAACCAGCTTGAAAGTGTTTGAAACTTTCTTTTGGCCAGGTGCTGGGGCAGATATAAAGAGATATTGCAAATCTTGTCACATTTGCCAGAAGGTATCACCTAAGGGGCGAGTTAAAAGGGTACCAATGAAAACTGTTCCTGTAATACAAGAGCCAATCTCAAGGGTGGCTATTGACATTGTAGGACCACTCTCTCCTAGCTCTGACCGAGGACATAGATATATTTTAACTCTAATTGATTGTGCTACACGCTATCCTGAAGCTATTCCTCTTAAGAATATTGACACCATTACTATTGCCGAAAGCTTAGTAGTCATTTTCTCGCGTGTTGGTATTCCCAGGGAGGTATTGTCAGATCGAGGAACACAATTTCGATCCGATCTCATGAGCGAAATTCATAGACTATTGTCAATTAATGCTCTCTATACTACGCCTTACCATGCTAGCTGTAATGGAATGGTAGAACGACTTGACGGGGTCCTGAAATCAATGTTGAAGAAGCTATGTCCTGTTCATCCACGTGACTGGGATCGCTATATACCCGCTACTCTCTTTGCATACAGGGAAATGCCAAACGATTCTCTTAAATTTTCACCGTTTGAATTGTTATATGGGAGAACGGTGAGAGGTCCTTTGAATATATTACATGAACTTTGGTCGAATAATGAAATCAACCATGAAGTAAAGAGTACATATCAATATGTTACGGACCTTAGAACACGTCTTGAAGAGACTGCTAAATTAGCTGCTGCTAAAGCAGAAATCAGTAGCCGAAATTATAAATACTATTATGACCTTAAAGCTAAACATAGAAAATTAGAAGTAGGTGATGAAGTTCTTGTTCTCTTGCCAACTGACCACAACAAATTGATAATGCAATGGCAAGGACCTTACCCAGTAGTATCATGTAAGGATAATGGTGTAGATTATTCTATCAAAGCTCATGGAAAGAACAAATTATACCATATAAATATGTTGAAAATGTATCATCGACGCGAAAGTATCTCTTCTAAAGAAAAAGTTTTACTGGTTTGTGTTGTTGAGGAAAGTAACACTGAAAATCAACCAATGTATTGTGAATCTAGCATTACCAGTTTGAATGATAAAGAATTAAATGTTAATGAAGGTCTTTCTAGTGAACAAGTCAGTGATATAAAAGGTTTGATAACTGATTTTTCTGACGTATTTTCTGATGTTCCAGGATATACTAAATCAATTGAGCATGTAATTAAACTTGAATCAAATGTACCTGTGAGCAAGAAACCATTCCCCATACCACATCATCTCGTATTGGTATTTGACAAGGAAGTAGATCGGATGCTTAAGCTAGGCATAATAGAGCCTTCTAATTCACCATACTGCTCACCTGTTGTGCTTGTCCGAAAATCTGACCAAACCTGGAGGTTCTGTATTGACTTCCGTGGTTTAAATGATATAACCTCTTTTGACTGTGAACCTATGCCTACAATTGAAGATGCTTTAGGTAACTTTTCAAATGACGTATACTTTTCAGAATTAGACCTTACAAAAGGCTATTGGCAAATTCCTCTTTCTAAAGTCTCTAAAATCTATACAGCTTTTGCCACAAGCAGAGGTTTAATGCAATTTGTTATGATGCCTTTTGGTTTAAAAACTGCGTGTGCCACTTTTGTGCGGTTAATGAGGATAGTAACCTGTGGACTTAAAAACACTGATTGTTATTTTGATAATATTGTTGTTCACAATTCTAACTGGTCTGAACACTTGCAGGATTTGAGAGAACTTCTGAACAGGTTGCGGTTGCATGGTCTGACGGCTGGGATCAGTAAGTGCTACTTTGGTTATCCCAAGATCAAATACCTTGGTTTGCTGCTCGGAGACAACGCCCTCACTCCCCTTGATGTAAGAGTGAATTCTATATCAGAAATGCCTTTTCCTAATACAAAAAAGGGTTTAAATCTTTCCTTGGAACAGTAGGCTTTTATAGGAAGTTCATTCCCAATTTCTCAGATATTGCTGCTCCTTTGAATGATATGCTTAAAAAGTTAAGTAGCAATAAACTTACATGGAGTGATGTCCAGATTTATAGCTTTCAAAGTCTAAAAGCAAAACTCTCTAATAATCCTGTACTTTGCTTGCCTGACTATAAGAAGACATTTTATTTGAGAACTGATGCTTCTGATAATGGTTTAGGTGCTGTACTCCTCCAAGATGTTAATGACATGAAAATGCCCATTGCTTATGCCAGCCGTAAATTATTAGAAAGGGAGCGAAATTATGCAACCATAGAGAAAGAATGCCTTGCTATTATCTGGGCAGTGGATAAATTTAAGAACTATTTGTTTGGTAAAGAATTTGTCTTGCAGACAGATCAGCAACCATTAACGTACTTGAGGAATAAGAAGAATTCTAATAGCAGATTAATGCGTTGGTCTCTCATCCTTCAGTGTTACTCATACAGAATTGAGTATATCAAAGGCAACGATAATATTGGCGCTGATATACTTAGTCGTTGTCTTGTATAAATGTTAATGTGTTGCCATTGCTACTATGCATACTAAAATCTGAAGTTTTATCTTGGTAAAGGGGAATTGTAAAGCATTTCGGTAGAATGGACAACATATTTATCTTCTAAATATCCTTATTTCGTTTATTTTTGTTGTGTGTTTATATATATATGTTTCGTATGGAATTGTAATGCCGAGCCGAAAAGTATCTCCTTTGTTTTTGCGCATGCGCGGTGGTAGGCTGCTACCCCAATCCTTCGCGGGGGTCGTAGGCCCACTTTGCCCTGACTCTTGCTCGTGTGAGCACTGGTACACCTGCTCCCTTTTTTATATGATTTTGCTGCTTCCCCAGTCGGCTCCTCCTCACAACAATTCACGCTAAGAAAAACATGAAATCTATCTTTCACTTGTAAAGTATGATGCATACTTGAAGAACCATTTTTTTTGTTATATTTGTTGATAATACATGTTATATTGATAAAATACATCTTTTGATTTTAAATCCTTGTGAACTGAACTGACTTGACGACTTCTGATTCCTCCAATTCTAAAAAGAAATGAAACAAAAAGAAAACGAACCACGTACAGTATGTATATATATATATATATATATATATATATATATATATATATATATATATATATATATATATATATATATATATATATATATATATATATATATATATATATGTATATACATAATCAGTGACAATGTTATTATTATTATTATTATTATTATTATTATTATTATTATTGTTATTATTATTATTATTATTATTATTGCTATTATTATTATTATCATCATTATTGTTATCATTATTATTATTGCTTGATTATTGTTATCATTATCATTATCATCATTATTATTGTTTGATTATTGTTATTATCATTATCATCATTATTATTATCATTATCATTATTGCTATTATTATCATTATTATGAATGTCATTATTTTCATTTTTGCTATCATTATTTTTATTACTACTGTTATTATCAGCAGTAGTAGCATCATCATTATAATATTCTTTCTTCTTTATCAAAATCATTATCACAATTTGTTCATTATATTTGTCAACATTATCACTATCCATACCCTATTACCATTATCTCTATCATTATCATCATTATTACTATCAGTTTTGTTGATGTTATTACCATTTTTGTCATTATCTTTGTTATTTATCATCGTTATTTTTGTAATTATCACCTTGCCATGAACATCTTGATTATTGTTTTGATTTTTTCTTTACTGTTAATACTGTCCTTAACATTAAATTTCGTTTTGAAATTGGTATAAGCAATAATCATAATAATAACAATAATGATGA
>NC_091562.1:29255946-29258446 GCF_042767895.1 Penaeus vannamei
TGTGCTTTTCTCGGCTTAACTTTCATTTTCTTTACTTTTACTTGTGACTAACTTTACGAAATATACCTTTTTCTTAATATTAGGCCTGCAACCAGATCGTCAGGAAAACGGTACAATAAAATAATAATAATCATAATAATAATAATTTTCTTATTTTTATTCAAAAATGCACGCACACGCGCGCACAAACACACAAGCCGAATAAAACATTGCAGAAATAGGATCAGAATCTTTTTACTGTTAGTGATCAATGAAGCCCGAGGCCACTGCACCGCTGACACCCGACCCCTCAGGATTACAAGCTTATCACAGCAGAGGAGAGCGCGCGAGGGAGTGACTTGACGAGGTGTTAACGACCTGGCGAGCTGCACTAACTAGGCGACGCTCCTCCCCTGCTCGGCCCTGTTCGGGTGGCACGGTTGCCCTAGCTTAATGAGTCACCAATAAGGGATAAGACGCAATAGATCCCAGGGGCACCACGGCCTAATGGAAGACAATGCCCTCGCCCCCGGCCCATTCCACGTCAAGGCAGGTCGCCCCCCACCCCCCGCCTCGACCCATGCTCATCAGCAGATGTGCCGCAGGAAAGGCCGTTTAGGCTTATTTTCGCGTTCCTCTGAATATAAAGTTATCGAGGGAACGCCGGTTTCTCTCCTATTTCTGTCTTATCTAGGCTTAATTAATCTTGGAATGATCTAGTCTTATGTCGCAGATTATTTTATTTATTTGCGTCATGGCGATAAACTTGATTACGTCTCATCGTATTATTCCCTTTTTTCATCACGATTTCCTTTTATTTCATTTGTATTACGTTCCTCCCATACCATTCGCCCTCCCTCGCTCGCATCCCGCACAGCCAAGCCCCACCGCCTAATGGACCGGCCGAGCGACATTAGCATTGATACTGCAGCGGATCTAGAAGTGTGGCTTACCTCTAGAACATCCACATGTATCTCCTTCGTCCTTTTATCCACTCTGCTCTTTCCACCATAGACATTTAATCCGTCTAAGAGGTGCTTGTGGTTATAGCCACAATAGGGCGTTCCTGGCCCACTGTATGAGGGGATTATTTCTCTCGAATGAGTCATCTTAGCAGTAGTCATTGGCTTTATAACTCACTCGCAGAGCATGGTGGTGTTTCTACTGTAACTATCCTGAACAACGACGATATAAGGGAAAGCCAAGTTATGGGATAGCTAACCTTCCCTCAATTTGCATCGTAACACACTACCTTACCTTGATCTACCTGGCCTTTGAATTCGAGTTATTCTATTATTGATGTTATCCTTCTATTTACGTACTAGACCATCTTCCTTACTCAACGAATGTCATCGTCCCTCCACTACCAGGTTTAACGAAGCTACGTTCCAGGAAGCTTGCTCCACCGAAGAAGAAAAGGAAAGGATAATACAAGAGAACATTTATGAATAATAAATGTCCGTTCCCCATTAACTGTTTCTTCCGTGCGTTCGTATCCCTTCAACTCCTCTTCGCTCGCCAGGTCTTTTGGTGGAATTATTAAACATTTAATGATCTGAAGTACTCGGAGAAGCCCACTGGAACAGCCTCAGGCACGAAGAAATGGGTTCCTCCACTTTAAAGGATAAAAATTTTTTTTGTTGCCTTTTTTGCCTTTTTAAGTTGCCTATTTTTTGCCTTTTGGGTTCTTCCAGCCAGAAGAAAATATTTTAAATAATCTGTGTGAAAATATTTCAATCTCCTGTTGCCATTATTATTATATTACTGCTACTGTTGTTATGATTACCTTTTATCAATGGATTATGTTCTTTAAAATTATCATTATCAATATCATCATTAGGATTATCATTATTATTACCCTTATGATTTTCATTATTATCATTACCATTATCACTAGTAAAATCATCATTATTATTCTTATTTTTATCATTGTTATAAAAATTATCATTATCATTACTAGTGTCCTTATCTATTGTTTTTATCACTATTATAATAGTAATTATTATCATTACTATTATTCTTATCTGTTATTGTTATTACTACAGTTATTGCCATTATTATTATCATTGTTTTTATTATCATTATTATTATTATTATCGTTATTATTATTATTATTATTATTATTATTATTATTATTATTATTATCGTTATTATTATTATTATTATTATTATTATTATTATTATTATTATCGTTATTATTATTATTATCATTATTATTATTATTAGCATCATCATTATCATCATCATTGTCATTATTAATTTTTTATCATTATTAATCTTATTGTTGCTGTTGTTGTTATTATCATTATTATTGTTATCTTATCATGACTACTACTTGTATTACTGCAACTACTACTACCATTATTGCTATTGCTATAAGCATATTATTATTGTTGTAGTTATTGTTGTAGTTATTTTTATTATTATCAGTGTTATTTTATTATTTTTATTGTTATCATTATTATTATTACCGTTCTTGTTATTATTTATTTATATTGATTACAATTTTTATCATTAATGT
>NC_091562.1:29293446-29295574 GCF_042767895.1 Penaeus vannamei
CTCCCTCCCCCTCTTCTCTGTTCTCTGTCCTTTTCCACTCTTTTCTCCTCACGTTTCCCTTCCCCACATGACCTCGTCTTCGTTCTCTTTTCTTCCTCCCCCCCCCCCCCCTCTCTCCCTCTCTTTCCTCGTTTTCCCCTTCTTCTTTTTATGGTCATTGTTGTCTTCATTTGTCATCGAGTTTTCTCAATCTTTTCTCCTTTGCATTCTTTTTATTTTTCTTTATTACTTTTTACCTTTAACTTACTTGTTTTTCCGCTGACTGTGTGTTTTTTGGGAGTATCCGCTTTCACAACAACATCTACGAAGTTTTCTCATTTTCTGCCGGCTTCTTCTTCCTCAATTATCTTGAAAAGTCTTACGTATTTTGTTCTTTTAATTTCTCTCTCCTCTCCCTCCACACTGATGCTCTTTTTTCTTTGACTACGTTTTTGGTTTCCCCCCTCCCCTCTCTCTCTCTTCTCTCTCGTCATCTCTCTCTCTGTCTGTTTGTCTATCTGTCTCCTCTCTCTTTATTATCACATAAACTCTCTTCTCTCTCTCTCCCTTCTTCCATCTCTCTCTCTCTGTAATTCTCTCCGATAACTTCTCCTCCCCCTCTTTTCTCTCTCTTCTTCTCCCTTCCTTTCTTTCTGACCTTTTCTCCTCCCCCCACCCCCACCCTGCCCTACATGTGATAAAATTCACATATTAGTCGGCTATTTCTCCCTTCTCTTCCAGAACTCTTCTCTTCTGCAATTTTCTGTCTCTCACTTTCCTTCTTCCGACTTCGGCCAGGATCTCATTTTCTTCGCTCCATTAACTTTCTCTCATATTTCTTCTCTCTTCCTTTACGCTTACTACAACTCTGATTTATCTAATTCACGCCACTCTTATTCTCTTTTTTATTTGGTTTGCTTTTGTTTCGCTGGTATTCATGAGATTTTTTTAGTGTGTGTGTGTGTGTGTGGGGTGGGGGGGTGGGGGGGTGGGGGGGTAATGACTGCAATCAGAGGTTCAGACGCCCGGGCTCGGAGCCAGTTGCAGGATGATTATTTGGAAGTAATATGCATTTTAGATCTCCCAAACGACCTGGAATCGTATGCTAAACTTTCTTTGTGATTTTTGCTTTGTGCTACTGTGCGCGGTCACACACATTCAGACAGACATATACAAAAACACACACATATGTTTGAACCTTTAGGTGTGCAACACAGACACACAGGTGCAAACACACACACACAAACACACACACACACACACACACACACACACACACACACACACACACACACACACACACACACACACACACACACACACATACACGCACACACGCACACACACACACACACACACACACGAACGCGCACACACATGCACACAAACACACGCACACACACACATACATACATACATACATATACACATTCATAAACGCACGTAAAAAAAACATTATCCCATGCATGCAAATACATATCCACGCAGAGTATTTCATTCAGACACATTACTTGAACTGCAAATCCTATGACAGTTATCACCAAATGTCTTCTCTTCACTATCATTTCTTCCCGATCCCTCTCTCTTATTGCATTTCTCCACCAATAGCAATTCATTCAACCCTGTCAGTTGATTTCGTGAATATCAACTCCGTTATGTAATATTTTCCACCTTCATCTTACTATTTCCGCCGTTGATATACAGTGCTGTAAAATCCTCCTCTATAATAAGGGTAATAAGGGCTTGTTGGCTCTGTAATATCTTCTGACAATAAAGTTATATGTTTAAGACTGTGTGCCTTTGCTCCTCAACCAGACAGAGTCCAGGTCGGGGAATGATAAAAGGCAAATGTATGATTATAGACTGAAAAGGACACACACAAACACATATATATATACACATATATGTGTGTGTGTGTGTGTGTGTGTGTGTGTGTGTGTGTGTGCAAGTATATATATATATATATATATATATATATATATATATATATATATATATATATATATATATATATATATATATATATATATATATATATATATATATATATATATATATATATATATATATATATATATATATATATATATATATATATATATATATTTTTTAAGTTTTTTTTTTTTTTTTTCTTCTCTCTCTCTCCTTT
>NC_091562.1:29296074-29298574 GCF_042767895.1 Penaeus vannamei
ATATATATATATATATATATATTATATATTATATATTATATATATATAAATATATATATATATATGTATATGTATATATATATATATATATATATATATATATATATATATATATATATATATATATATATATATATATATATATATGAATTCCCTTTTTGAAGCAAGAAACTCGAAAAAAATGGGGCAAAATTACTGTACTCATAGCGGCAGGAATATTTTTTCATTCTTTGTGCATCACAGTAATATGCATTCCTTTGTTGTTGGTGATTTGAACAGCAATTAATTAATGGTGCAAGTGAATAACACTACTTTTTTATCATAGTATTAGCATATTATGAAGAATGTTTTAAAGCCTGTCACCCGTTATACTTGTCTGTACATAAGAGATTTAAGATTCAACGCTCGGTTATCAGAAACTCGTGGTGTGTGTGACTCCATTACAGATCTTCAGGTACCTTCCCTACAACTTAAATTGATTAGTAATATTAATGTTCAGAAATACATTAATTTCAACTTGGTATTTCTGACAGCAATAATCAGTTAAAATGTTCACTATGGCATATGTCAAGAAGGTATGAAAGAAATGTCTAATTTCACTCTGCAGTATGTGCAAATAATGCTTGAAGTTATAATTACGCTATGCTCATACAAATGTAAAATGTAATCAGTTATACAACACTGCAAAATGAAGTTGATTAATTACTCTGCTACATCTAGGATTTAGTTATATGTATTGTTATATTTTATTTTCAGGGAAGTTAGGGAATTTGAAAAAATCCATATCAGAAATTTCATATTAACTTTTGATTCTGAATAAAAACGCCGACTTTTTTAGCTGAATAAATAGAGTACAAACTAGATAATAAATCATTACTATTGATAATAAATACTGTTTTTTACACTAGTTCCCTATGGGGTGTGGCACGAACTGTGTGTAGAAGGGCGTAAATGATAATGAATTTTGCCCTAATTATTTCGTAACTATTAATTAACTACCCACTCGAACAACATTTCCCGTCATACTTATATATTAATAATAGCCTTCAATATCATTAGCACCTTGCCCTTAACATCATGGAACTTTTTAAAAATATGCATTGTCCCAAAGAATAAATTGTGAAAATATAGATTTCCATCGAATTACACTCCACTATGGCCAACAGGCTGTGTTAGCAGGAATAACTAAAAAGGGTAATATGGTAGTTAATTATTATCTTTATTCTAAATCTGGTGTGTCTATGCTAAGTACAGTAATAAATGTATTTACTTTTCAAGTCCTTGTAGTAACCATTTATCTGGTTCTCATATTATTAATTGTATTAAATGCAATTATTTAGTTAGTGGAAATTTATAAGGGGATATATTCGCATTGCAATTGCACTTATACTATTGCAGTAAAACATTCTTGGCAGTATCTCAAATTGCACAATATACACGTGCTGGCATTACTTGTATCTATTTTGAGACATTTACAAGTTTTTCTTATTAATAATAAAAAATCTAATTTTACTGTAAAACTGCCTCATTTGTAGAAGCAAATCTCTGATACATATCATCTTGCATTAACCATATTATGTGTAAAACAACACGGTTTTGCTACAAGTAACATTTTTCTTTAATGCGGGAGAATTAATATAAAACAGTATTATTTAAAGTAGTATTTCATTATATAAAACAGTATTTCTTATATTACGGATTAGTCACAGAGTTATTAACAAAGGATTATTCGTATTTATTTAAAATTAAATAAACACATTACACCAACCATTATAAAACTATTGCGCTTTGTACACGAAACTTTTAATTTTATAATGCTTCCAATACTCTTTTATATCTCATTGATGTGTTGCTATTTGACGAGAGACTCTTTACCAGTTCCATATTATATTTTTAACTCAGTGCGTTGTTATTTCAAATGTTATTTGTTGATTATGATTCATAATTATAAATCTTATTTTCAAGTATATATTACATAACGCTGACCTTTTTTAATCTTGATTTAAAATTATACTTGATATTAATTTCTTGTCTTCTATTTTTTCAACTTGATACTCTAATAATGTCATTTTTTGTCCTGGTACTAAGCTTTCGATGTTAATTAAAACGAAGTATTTAGCTTAAGGATGATCATTCTTATAAGAAACTCTATGTGATATGATTTTACGTCACTGGAAGGACTTTTGTATCTGCGAGCGTTCCCACTGCACCACGGTGACAGTACAATTATCTGTTATCACAGTACTGATATTGTCACAATCACTACAATTATCTACTATATTAGCAGTACCACATCGTTTAGTAATCGATATTACTTATTTTGTATTGTAATATCCGGGAACATTCGAAAACTCTCAGATAAAGCCAAAATAGTATACATTTTCTCCCTCCACTGGCCGGTCAAAATAAACCAAGTGCTAAGGGCTTGGTCCACTGGAATCAGTAAGGTCTTAGAAGTTAAAATGATATACTTGATAGCAGCATAAAGCCCTGACATACA
>NC_091562.1:29337618-29340118 GCF_042767895.1 Penaeus vannamei
CATCATCTTGGAAGGGGGGGGGGGATACCGACCTTTACTGGGCGTATATTTGACTTGGAAGAAACTCTACCACCTCAACCCGTTCATGTTGTTCACCTGTTTTGTACACAATTATAACGATAAAAATGATAAAGACATCGAAAACATTACTGTTACTACTACAAATGGCAATGATGGTAAAAATAATGCTGATAGGGATAATTATGATAAATGGCAATGACAATGATGATGATGATGATAACAAAAATATAGTAATGATAATGATAATGATAACATAAGTAATGACAACAATAGCAATAATGATGATGATGATGATGATGATGATAATGATAATGATAATAATAATAATAATAATGATAGTAATAACAATAATAATGATAATGATTATAATAATTATGATAATAATGATGATGATAATAATAACAGTGATGATGATGAAAATAATAATGATGTTGATGATAATGATGATGGTGATGATGATAATAACGTTGATGATGATGATGATGATGATGATGATGTTGATGATGATGATAATGATGATAATGATATTAATGATAATAATAATAATAATGATGATATTGATAATAATAATAATAGTGATAATAATAATAATAACAATAATAATAATATTAATGATAATGATAATAATGGTGATGATAATAATAAGGTAATCATAATGGTAGTGATAATAATGAATATAATGATGATAATGATAATAAGGTAATTATAATGGTAATAATAATAATGATGATGATAACAACAATGATAATGATAATAACAATAATAATGATGATAAGAACTATAATAATGATAATGATAATAATAATAATAATAATAATAATAATAATAATAATAATAATAATGATAATAATAATAACAATAATGATAATAATGATAATGATAATAAGAATATAATGATAGAAATAATAATGATAACAAAGTAAGGATGTTAATGATAATAGTAATGATAGAAATGACAAGAGGAACGACAGTAACAATAATGATGATGATGACAAAAAAATTATAACAGTGCTATAGGTAATGATTATAATGACAACAATGATGATAATGATTGCAATGGCAATAATAATAAAAGAATAATAATGATGATAATAATATTAATGATAATAATAATAGATATAGTAGTAGTAGTAATGAAAATAATAATAATAATGATAAAGATAATGATAGTAATAATGACAATAATAATAATAATAGTAATAATAATGATAATAATAATAATAATAATAATAATAATAATAATAATAATAATAATAATAATAATAATAATAATAATAATAATAATAATAATAATAATAATAACAATAATAATAATAATAATGATAACAATAATGATAATGATAATAATAATGATAATGACAAGGACAATGCTAATGATAATAACAACAATGATAATTATGGTAGAATAATAGAAATAATGAAAAAAGACAATATCAATGATGATAATAATAATAAGATAATAATAATGAAAAAATGGTATTAACAATAATAATAACAATCACAGAAACAATAATGATAATGGTGATAATGACAATAATAAGGACAATAATAATAATAAGAATTATCACAATAGTAATAATGATGATAATAATAATAATAATGATAATAATAACGATAATATTGGTAATGATATTAATGAAAATAATAAAAATGCTAATAATAATAATAATTACATTGATAATAATAGTGATAATGATTACATTGATAATAATAGTGATAATAATGATCATAATAATGATAATGATATAAGGAAAGAAATAATAAAAAAATGATGATAACAGTATTAATAAAAATTATGATAATCATTCTTATTATCATTCTGATGATAATGATAATGATAATAATGATGACAATAACATTCATAATAATAATGATAATAATAATAATAACAATAATGATAATAATAATAATAATAATAATAATAATAATAATAATAATAATAATAATAATGATAATAATAATAATAATAATGATAATAATATTATTAATAATAATAATAATAATGATAACAATAATAATAATAATAATGATAATAATAATATTAACAATAATAATAATAATTATTATTATAAAGATAATAACAACAATAGTGATAATGATGATGATAATAACAGTAATACTTATGATAATAATAATGATAACAATAATAATAATGATGATGATAATAATAACACTAATAATAATGAATAATAATAAATAATAACAACGCTACCAAAAACCTAGCCTTGACGGAGGTAATAATGATAATAACGAAAAGTAGTAACAATAATAATTATGATAGAAATAATAATAGTAAAAATGATAATGGTAACAACAATAGCAAAAGTAATAATGGTAATAATAACAATGATGATAACAACAACTACAGCAATAATAAAAATGTTAATAATAATAATGATAACAATGATGATAATAATAATGATAATATTAATGATAGTAATAACATTAATAATAGTAGTAGTAATAGTTGTAGTAGAAG
>NC_091562.1:29345118-29350118 GCF_042767895.1 Penaeus vannamei
GCGCCTGTTTTTTTTCTCTGTTTTTCTTTTCGTCTTTTTTTTTTTCTTTTTGTCTTTTTTTCTTTTCTTTTCGTTTTTTTTTCCTTTTCGTCTTTTTTTCTTTTCTTTTTCTTTGGGTTTGAATATTTTCTCGTTTTTTCCTTTCTTTTTTTCTTTGGGTTTGAATATTTGCTCGTTTTTCTTTTTTTCTTTGGGTTTGAATATTTATTCGTCTTTTTTGTGTGTATTTTTGGGCTTTTAGGATTTCAGTGTTATTTGTGTTTGCGTGTGTGTGTGTGTGTGTGTGTGTGTGTGTGTGTGTGTGTGTGTGTGTGTGCGTGTGTGTGTGTGTGTGTGTGTGTGTGTGTGTGTGTGTGTGTGTGTGTGTTTACGCACATGTTTCTGACATCTGTGTGTGAGTGTGCGTGTATGACGTAAGTGTGTGCTTGTCTTACATGTGTGCATGTCCGACATGTGTGTATGTGTGTCCGTGTCTCATGTGTGTGTCTAACGTATGTGCGAGTCTAATGTGTGAGCGTGTCTGATATATGAACGGGTGCTTGTACGTGTCTGATATGTGTGTACGTGTTGTGTCTGATATGTATGTGTGTGCGTGTCTGACATGTGCGTGGGATCTCTATGAATTTGAATTTTATTGGAGTTTAAAACTTCTGTTTCCTGGAGCGTAATGGATGTTCGTATGAACTTTTTTTATGAGTATTGTTTTTTTCCTTTCATGGACACAGAAATAAAGCCAAATGGTTTATTATCATAACTAGTTTATTTTTATCTGAATTGTGCTGGGACTGAGAGATATATATACACACACACACGCACACACACACAAAGACATAGATCTGTACGCATTTCTCTCTCTCACTTATTCTTCTCTGTCTGTTTGTCTCTCTCTCTCTTTCGCTCATACTCTTCTCTCGGTCCGTCTGTATGTCTCTCTCTCAACTCTCATTCTTCTCTTTGTCTGTCTCTCTCTCTTTCTCCTTTTCTCTCTGTCACTCTCACTCTTCTATCTGCTCTATCTCTCTCTCTTTCTCTTCCTCTGTCTGTCTGTCTGTCTGTCTGTCTGTCTATCTCTCTCCATCTCTCTCTTTCTCTCTCTCCCTCTCTCTCTCTCTCTCTCTCTCTCTCTTTCTCTTTCTCACATTTTCTCCCTCTCTCTCTTCTCTCTCTCTCTTTCTCACTCTTTCTCTCTCTCTTTCTCACTCTTTCTCTCTCTCTCTCTTTCGCACTCTTTCTCTCTTTCTCACTCTCTCTTTCTCTTTCTCTCTCTCCCTCTCTCTCTCTCTCTCTCTCTCTCTTTCTCTTTCTCTCTCTCTCTCTCTTTCTCTCTCTCTCTCTCTCTTTCTTTCTCTCTCTCTCTCTCTATCTCTCTCTCTTCCTCTCTCTCTTTCTCTCTCTCACTTACTCTTTTCTACCCACCCTCTTTTCTCTCTCGATTTATGTGCATCAAGTCAGTCAGGGATTTACATAATTGCTTTTCTCGTCGGAAACATACACTAGCTTCATGTACTACCACAGTGACGGGACGAAAAGGTGAGTGAAACCTTAAGCAAACAGGGCAAGATATTAGTGATGGGTTATTACATATTCCCTTTCGCGCTATTAATGAAATCTATATTCATGATGTATCTTAAGAGCTTTCAGGTATCTAATTCTATCTCTTAAATTAAACAGTACATGAACATCTATCGTCTTTGTTTCATATCTGTTGCCACCATTAAGCTATCATGAAATCCCTAATTCCGTATTTTGTTTCATTCGTTATGTATATACACCTCAATCCTATCTATTTATTCTCAAAAATAGATAAACGAATGATTAGGTAAATAAATAGATATAAAAAGTTCCTCTATCCATCGAACAGCCAATCGCCCAATTAATCTCTCTCTCCCCCTCCCCCATCTCTCTCTCTCTCTCTCTCTCTCTCTCTATCTATCTATCTATCTCTCTCTCTTTCTCTCTCTCTCTCTCTCTCTCTCTCTCTCTCTCGATTTATGTATTATGTATCTATCAATAAATCCGTATAAGTCATGGACACATAATGTGAAATACGAAAATTAGTGTAAATCAGCACCTCGTGATATGTTTCTGATACACGCATCTCGGAGACGCCAAGAGAAGCTTTCAAAAAATGTTTTCGAGATGAAGCTTATCGAGAAGGAGACTTTTCCCTTGAACCATTAAAGACGACTTATTCATCTTGAGGCCGGAACATGTTGCTTCTCCTCCTCCTCCTCCTCCTTCTATATTTTTATAGTTTTACGGAGTTTCTCCTTTCTTTTTTATTTTTCTTTCTTTCTTTTTACCTCTTTTCTTCTTTTTCTTTCTTTCTACCTTTTTTATTTTCTTTCTTTCAATCTACCTTTCTTATTTTTTACTTTCTTTCTTTTCTACTCTTTTTTATTTTTTTTACTCTTCTTTCTACATTTTTTTTCCTTCTTTCTATCTTTTTCTTTTTTTCTTTCTTTCTTTCTACCTTTTATTCTCTATTTTCTTTTTTTTTCTTTTCTTTCTTTTATTCCTTTTCAAGCTCCTCCTTTTCTTCCTGTTGTTCTTGCACCTTTCCTCCTTTCCCTCTTCCCCTCCTGTTTCTCCTCCTATTCTTCTTTTTTATTGCTCTTACCACTTTTGACCCTCCTTCTCCTTCTCTCCCCCCTCCACCTCCTTCTTTTCCTTCTCCCTTTCACTTAATCTTCTCCTTCCTCCTCTTGCTCCTGTCCCTGTTTCCCGACCTTCTCGTCCTATTCTTCCCTTTAATCTTATCTACCTCCTCCTCTTTCCCTTCTCGTCCATCTGCCATTCCTCCGCCGCCACCTCCTCTTCTTTTGTCTCATCCCTTCTACGCCCCTTTCTCTTCCGCTTTTTTCCTTCCTTACTTCCTCCCTCTTTCCTCCTCCTCCTCCTCTCCCCCTTAATCCTCTTCCTCCTCTCCCCATTTCTCCTCCTTCTCCTCCCCCTTATTCCTCCTCCTCCTCTACCCCTTTCTCTTCTTCCTTTTCCTCCTCCTCCTCCACCCCTTTCCCTTCTTCCTTTTCCTCCTCCTCCTCCTCCACCACCACCTCTTTCTCCTCCTCCTCTTGCCCCTCCTTCTCCTCCTTCTCACCCTTGAGTCGCCTTGTCCTGCATGCTCTGCAACACACGCATGCAAGCAAAGTCGGTCTTGCAAGAGCGGATAGGAAGCTCTTGCCAGATTGCTTCTTGTCAGACAGAAAACAGGAATTGTGAGATTGATTCTAGTTGCGATCGTGATGATGGTGACGATGATGGTGGTGGCAAAGATAGTGATGATGTCAACAATGGTGATAATCAGTAATATTGATGCTGCTGATGATAGAATTGGCGGTAGCAGCGATGATAATGATGATGCCAATAGTAATGATGGTGTCGATGATAGTTTTGTTTATGATGAGAGTAATAAGGATGATGATCAGAGTAATTGCATGGTGATTATCCTTATAGTGACAGTAATAGTATGGTAATAATCCTTATGGTAACAGTCATTGTGACGATAATAGTAATCAAATTATTGCAATCTTAATGATGTCAGGATGGAATGATAATTGTCATAATGAAATGAGAGCCACGTGAATGATGATGATGGCCATGACAATCATAATAAAATGATAACAACAATGATCACAATAAATATCCAAATGATAATACGGATTAAAAGGATCATTATGATAACAATAGAAAAAAGTGCAGCAGTTATAGCAATAATAGCAACCTCATCAATAACCATGATAATCATGCATCAGAACTGTAGATAATTGATAATGATCAACGAAGGACTGGTATTGTGAACCATGTGGTAGGCCTAAAACAATTATTGGAATTTGGTGGCCAAAGTATGACAATTGATATCGGTTAATTGTACCATTAACACGGGCAGTCACTGGCAATGGCAAGAGTGACAGTGATGGCATTGGTCGTAATGAAAACCGTTAAAGATAATGAATCCGGCGCTAATGAAATCCAGGAAAATTCAAATGATTACAGGGATTATGGTATTGACAATCCTGGAAAAATGTCACCGATACGTTTTAATGAGTCGTGGCCGTGATGATGATGAGCATAAGGATGGTGAGGAGGATGGGGATGATGATGGTGAGTGTTATGATGAGGATATTGTTGGTAAGTATGGTGGTGATGATGATGAGCATGACGGGGATGAGTTTAATGATGGTGTTGAGTATGGTGATGAAGATGATAATGGTGATGATGAACATGATGTTGATGATGTTGATGCTGAATATGATGATCATGAGGATAATGATGAGGATGAGGATGGTGATGAGTATGATGATGATGAGTAAGATGATGAAGATGATAGTGGTCATGATGAACATGATGGTGATGATGTTGATGCTGAATATGATGCTCATTAATGATGAGGACTAAGATGGTGATGAGTATGATGATGATGAGTGAGATAATGATGGTGATGAGTATGGTGAAGATAAAGCTGTTGCTGATGAAAATTAAAAAAACATGGAGTACTTACACAGGGGAAGGAAATTATTATAGGCAACCGAAAATAATGTACACTGGCTTTAAAGATAAGAATTTAGTGAATCAAAAGTGTTTGCAAAGGCGATTATTAATGGGAAAGAACTTGAAGAGAAGCCCTTGTTGACGAAGATCAGAGGAAGTAATAGGTAAAAATGATAAGAAGAAATGAGGAAAGTGTAACTACGCAGCTTATTTGCATAGTGAAAGGACTTTGCATAATACATGTAGGAGTAAAAGACAAAATTGCATTAACTATCTCAAGCATTTAAAAACAAGAATAAGAAAAAAGAAGAAAAGAAGGGAAATAAGGAGGAGGAGGAGGAGGAGGAGGGAGAGGAATTGGAGTAGGAGGAGGAGTAGGAGGAGGCAAAGGGGAGTGGGGGTTAGGAGGAAGAGGAGGAGGAGGTGCAGGTGGAGGAGGACAGGGGGGAGGTGCAGTGTAGAGGAAGAGGGAGGAGAAGGGTACAGATGGAGGAGGAGGAGGGAGGAGG
>NC_091562.1:29375118-29377618 GCF_042767895.1 Penaeus vannamei
ATTTTTTGTTTTTGTTTTGCTTTCACCGTACAAGAGATAAAGAGAAAAAAAATTCTAACAATCATAGGTAGAAGGTTTTAGTGAAAGATGGGAAGAAAAAGAACGAAAATGAATTGTTTGAGATAACACTTTTTCCCCTCTTTTCTTCTCTCTTTCTTTTATACTTTTCCTACGCAGACTTTGCAAAAGTTTACGTTCACAGGTAGCCGAACAACGTGTATTTAGCGCAGTGAAAACAATCGCTTCTTAATTCGTGTAATCTTAACAGGTGTGAGAAATTTCGTGGAACTTTCATAAGAACAGACAATTTTCCATTCTTATGGATTTTACAACCTTACATTTCTGTTAGAACACACACACACACACACACACACACACACACACACACACACACACACACACACACACACACACACACACACACACACATACACACACGCGCGCGCACACACACACACACACACACACACACACACACACACACACACACACACACACACATACATACATACATACATATATATATATATATATATATATATATATATATATATATATATATATATATATATATATATATATATATATATATATATATATATATATATATATATATATATATATATATATATATATATATATATATATATATATATATGTATGTATGTATGTATGTATGTATATTTATTAGCATATGTGTGTGAATATGTGAGTATGTTATTTCTTTATGCATGTATTAAAGTATTCTTACTCTATTTACTGATGCTAACCTTGTCAGGGAAATTATGTAAATGGTAATTAGTACAGAATCCTTTTAAAATCTCTATCCCACGATATGGCCAAGAAACTTAATTGACATTATTAACCTCCGGTCGTGCCGACACTACCCGGGATTTTGGATTTAAAGGAAATCCCAAGAAAATCCAGTTTTGACTTGTCTGATTTTAGTATCGGTAGCAAGACTTAAAGGTGTTAAAGTCGTGGGGTGGAGTGAATTCATTCTTCTGTTGAGTTTGTGCCATATATATAACGGGCATAGAAACCTCTTTAACCATAAACTGTTTATTCTGTGACACATAATAATGAAGAAGAGGCATATCACAATGTAAATAATAACAATAAACATTATATGGAAAAACAAGGAATTCTCTCTGCTACTAACTTTATGTCTGAGGTTAGTTTAGGATTTACACCCATCCTATTGTTTACGAATTATAAATCAATAATCATTATTGTAAACATAAAAAAGAAATGGGACTGAGACAGTCAACCCCCATTCCTATAGTATCTTTCTATTATTTACTTCAACATTAAGTAATCGATCCCTCCCTTTCATATATGTATGTATGTATATATGTATGTGCATTCACACGTACTAATAGAGAGCATATATACATATATGATTGTGTGGGGAAGGGAGCTCGTACATCGCAGGCGAGGTGACTGTAAGGGCTAATGCAAACTACAAACTACGATTGAGTGGATGTATTCTCAGAGTGCTTGGAGTTCTCTCTCTCTCTTTTCTATGAGATCAGCTTCAGGGAAGATAGTGGGAATCCCCTTAACGAATTTATTCTTTTTGGCGCTGAGGAAAATTCCCTCTCAATAAGATGGACAGTGAAATGATATTTGACAAATGACTGTAACCTATGCTTAAAGAAATTGCGTAACGCAAATAAGTTCTTAACATAATCTTATGGTAGAATCTTTACGATTGTAGGAACTCTTAACGGAACTTTAGGACTGTCAGTTTCAAAAATGCAATGTTCTTATCATCTTGTGTTATTTTGGTAAACCAGCTTTTCTGTGGTATTATTCCTTAGTAGAGGATTTCTCTATGCATACGACTGCTAGAAAAAAAATGAGGTTCGTGAAAGATATTTTCATGAAGTCAAATATTATTCAATATTTGTTAAATTTACTGTGAATCAAGGAAGCTCCAAAGTTAACCCCGTACGGTATTCCAAAAGGCATTGTACCTTACTACTTGCTGTGAACTAAGACCCTGACCGGATTCATGGTCTAAAGGGACTCCCATCTCTCGACTGAAGCACATTGCAGAATTCTGATTCCATGGCTGCAGTTCTTTAACCAGAAATCTTACTGCTTCTGTAGAAAGAAAGAAAGAAAAAAAAGTAATAATTATAATAAAAAAGTACATGTAAATTTATGTGATATCAAAACCTGTGTTGCTTTGAACGATACTGCACTATTGCTATCTATATCTGCAATATTTGCAGGAACAGCAACTGACTAACAGAGATCTTAATAGCAGACTTTCGGGAAAGGGGACTGCAAGAAGGGGAAATGTTCCTCTGCAATTTGGGCAACAAATTATTGCCAAGAAGTTCTGATACTTCGTTAACCATTAGAATGAGCTCAGTTCCTGTGTACTGAGAAGGAGAGAGAGAGAGAGAGAGAGAGAGAGAGAGAGAGAGAGAGAGAGAGAGTGAGAGTGAGAGTGAGAGTGAGAGAGAGAGAGAGAGAGAGAGAGAGAGAG
>NC_091562.1:29399923-29404269 GCF_042767895.1 Penaeus vannamei
ATATATATATATATATATATATATATATATATATATATATATATATATATATATATATATATATATATATATATATATACACTGTATATACATTCCTGACACAATTGTTTGCAGAGACGCTTGGGTAAAATTCAGTGTAAGCCAAAATCAGTAATAAGATAAAGTCATGGCACAACTAGACTAGAATTACGAAGAGACGCCAGTCATCGACAAAGAAGGAGTTCGGAGAGGGTACACAAAGGATCAAGTGGGAAGTAAAGAGTAAAGAGTAAAGAGCCATGTCATATAGAAGAAGGAAGATAACAAGGTACCTCGAAATCATAGAAGTTCAAAGCGCCATGTGGGTAGAAGCAATCAGGACCAGCACAATAGACCTTCCCAGAATAATCAATAAAACGCATTTTTTTTTCTATTCCGAGAATGTCTTATGTCCTTGCCATTAGTATTGACTAGTCACGTGTGAACGATCTGCATTGCAGCTTAAGATATACATCTATTTCCCAAAACCTTTAAGAAAATCTGTGATGATGATAACGATGACGACGATGATGACGATGATGAGAGTAGTAGTAGCAACGATGATGATGATAATAATAATAGTAATAATAAGAATAATAATGACAATCATAATAATGAAAATAATAATAGTATTGATAATGATAAAATAATAAAATAAGAATAATAACAATAACAATGGTAATAAAAATAGTGATAATAATAGTAATAATAACGACAGAAATTATGATAAATCATAATAGCAATAATTAAGTGTGTTTCCGAAATCTAAGTGTATCATCATGACCCAACGATGACAGATTACCTCACACTGAAGAAAGCAAAAGACCCCGAAGTACCATGAGGCGAGGAAGTTAAGCGAGGTAGAAGCTGAAGATGGTAAAGAGGGGAATGAGAAATTGACAAATAAAAAGAAATCAAGCAATTACCCGGGAAGGCAACAAAGCAGAAGAGCAAGACATGCAACCAGAAGACGTTTTCAGATCAGCTGACCTGCAAGACTGTTGCGTAACACGTGACATCAGCTTCGACCCATGAATGAACGTTTGCACAAAAGATGAAATGTCATGATGTTTAACTAAGATGATTACGATCTTTCCTTTGCAAAGTATAAATCAAGGAACAGCTGTTGCTATATTTAGGTTTCGTAACGGGCTGGCTTTTATCTGAGAAATCATTTCTGGTTTTATTCGGGACTCCTTTGTGCATGAAAATGATAATGAAGATGAGGATGAGGGTGAGGATCATCATTATCATTATCATCATCATTAGTTTTATTCGTTATTATTATTATTATCATTATACGAGTATTCATAATAATAATAATAATAATTATTATTACTATTATCATTATGTTATCATTATCATCATTATTATTACTAATACTATTATTATTACTATTATTAACTTTATCATTATTTTTAGCATTACTATTATAATTATCTATACTATTATCAAGGAAGGAATTCAAAGAGGAAAAGGGGATTAGTAAAGGGAAAAAGGAGACGGATCTCAGAGAAAAGAAGGGCGTGGAAGAGGGAGGGAAGAGGACAAGAGAACGAAGGGAGTGGAGGAATTGAAGGAGGAAAAGGAAGAAGTAAGGCAAACGTACAGCTTAATATAGGAGGAGGGAGTGAAATTGAGGGAAATTTGGGAGTAAGAGAGAGTGGCAGAGCGAGAAGGGGAAATGCAGAATGAATGGGAAAGGAAGAGGGAGAAGGGGGGCGAAAGGTAGGTGAAGGGTAAAAGAGAGATAGAAAAAAGACTCCCTTTGTCTTTATCTATCTATCCTTTGTTCCAGGGAATTCCATGGGTCCCGCTAGTAATAAGCATAATATAAGTAAAATTAGTAATAATGCTAATAATAACAATAATTTCAATAATGATAATCGTAACAGTAATGATAAGGACATGAATAATGATAATAGTAATAATGATAAGAATTATGGTAATAATAGTAACTATAGTAATAATAACTTTTATAATAATCATTATCATTAATATAGTAATAAGTTAGTACAAAGTGAATAGAAAAGGTTCAGCAAAAGGCTACAAATGGTAAGTTTTGACTGATAAATTTGAAATGAACAATTGTAAGAAATGTACTTTGAAAATCCCAGGTTTGATGAAGTAAATCTCAAGAGGGGAATCTTCCAAGAACGTGGTCTTTCATCTTTTTAATCTCCGATAACATTGAGCCCAGCCAGTCTTATATTCCGGAAAATGAAAGAATATCCAAGTTTCAAAAAGGTTTACTGAAATGCTTCCTTTTCATGCATGATACCAAAATAGAAATCGAAGTGAGAAAAGGGAAGATGCTGTATAAGTGATACTGTTTCTAGAAAAAGTCTTATTGTGAGAAACTATGTAAAATAGATTGAAATATTATAGGAAAAAAATAAGAAAGGGTACGAATGCGGTACCTTGAGATTACTGAATCATTTAGAATAAAAGTAAAGAAAATATGATTACAACGAAAATTTGTAGCCTTGAGCAGGACTAAGATGATCTTGAAGACGAAGCCATCATATAAATAAAAATCATTGTCGTTAACTAAAAGGCTATATGGATGGAACTTTATATGGAAGGAATATGACAAATCGAGGAACAAAATAAATAAATAAGTAAATAAATAAAAGCAAAACAAACAGAAAAAAGAGAGCTGTGTGTGTAAGTTATTCCTTCCACACCTCTGTGTTGCTGACCTATAAAAGAAGAATGGAAAGATATATGTCCAATTCGTTAAAATTGTGCGAGGCCCGACCCAATGAACATTCACATCTACGGACATGGATATGCACTGAAATATATGCACATTTGTCTATTTATCTGATAGATATACATTTATCTGTCTATCTGCCCGGTAGTTATGCATGACTAGACTGATAGACAAGCATTTATTTTGGCGTATATGTTCACTGGGTCGGGCCTCGCACAATTTTAACAAACCTGCAGATAAGCTTAAGTATTTTTATGAGCAATCAATAAAAGGGAAGGAAGCCAAAGTCGAGAAGATACATTCAGTAAGCCTAAAGTTGAACATTAATGGCGGCACAGGAGCGGGCACTTAGAATTCAATTTATAAGTAAAACGATAAAAGAATATCAGCGCATTGCAGATTATCGGGATATTAATTAAGACATTTATTCATAAGGGGACAACAACGCTAAGAGAATAATAGCGAGATGGCAAAATACGCTCACTAGAATATCTGCAAGATATATCAAATAAAATTGTAGAACAGGAACAAGTCAAAGTCCATTAAAGTAAGAAGATCAAGACGGATATTAAGACCAAGCATTCCAGACTACACATCATTATGTTTTGAAAACAACGATGTTTAGTAGATTCATATATGTAGCTTACCCTTAAAGAAATTCATAACATATACGCAAAATAGAAAAAAGACACACACGCAAATTATAAAATTTTAATTATAAAATAGATAGATAGATACAAGCTAGTTCAACATTTGTAAACGATGGATTTCAGTTATAAGCGCAGATTCGGGAACACAAAATATGTATTTCACTTGAAACACTAGGAATCACAGGAGGGTTATATTCGTATTGTAACTTTTCATCTAGCGTTCAAATTCTTTTGCGTAATTGCCAAGGGAGTTCATGCTGATGGACAATAATCATGATGGAATATCTTCAGATAAAATAAAATACACGGAATTCGAACGCGTCTGGTTATTAACAACAATGAGAAAACCATTGCAAACACACATACACACACACAAAAGCAAAACAAAATTGATTGTCCAAAGGTATGTTCCATTTCGCCAAATTAAGCAAAATATGAATCCCAGTTTTTCTTCATTATTCTAATGCTATATTCATCATTATCTTGCAATTGATACCAGCAAGCTGTATTTGCATTTCTTTCTAAAAATACAAACTCGTCTGCGTATTAATTCTCCCGCACTATCTTCATTTCCCTTTTCTCACGCCCTGCGGCTTCTCGCTTCCCGCGTGTACCAAAGGGAGGCTAAGGGAGGGAGGGAGAGGGATGGGGAAGCTAAGGGAGGGAGGGAGAGGGAGGGGGAGACTAAGTGAGGGAGGGAATGGGGGGAGAGGGAGGGGGAGGAAAAGGGAAGGAGGGAGAGGGAGGGGGAGGGAAAGGGAAGAAGGGAGAGGGAGGGGGAGACTAAGTGAGGGAGGGAGGGAGAGGGAGGGGGAGGCTAAAGGAGGGAGAGAGAGAGAGGGAGAGGCTAAGGGAGGGAAGGGGAGGCTAATGCAGGGAGGGGGAGGCTAAGGGAGGGAGGGAGAGGGAGGGGAAGACTAAGGGAGGAGGACAATCGGTGAAGAGAGAGGGAGAGGGAATAA
>NC_091562.1:29439769-29443371 GCF_042767895.1 Penaeus vannamei
CTATTGTAAGCGACCTTCCCGCGCCCTCTTGTTGTAAACTGCCCACTCGCGAGCTTTGATGATTATCACACGAACCCGCAGATGTTTGTTGTTTTTATCATGTTAATGGAGGTGTTGGAGGCGAGAGGGCACTCCAGATTGGAATAGAATTGGACAGCCGTGGTGATGAAAAGAGAGAGAGGGTGGGGGAAGAAAGTGTAACATTTTTATAGTGTGTTTTTCTTCTCTTGAAGCATTCACCGTGAAAGGCTAGTCGAGTGTTCACACCCTTATTCGGATTTCGTTTTTAGAGGAGGTAGTTTGGAGGAAAGAGGCTTGTTTGAATTCTGTGTTGGTTAGAAACACTGAATGCGACAGAAAATTCATATAATCCGGGAATATTTGTTCATACACACTCTAATTGGATTTTTTCTCCGAAAACAGAAAGTAATGAAAAATGGAGTCTAGTAGTTCATTTATAGAAAAAGTTACCTCCCAGTTTAGAGTTTCTGACAAAAATAAAACAAAAGTTGGTTACAATACGTCTATTATTTCCCCAGGAGATTCTTCGACTGTACAGTTATTTCTGTTCGTATAATGTAATAAACCTTGTGTAATTTGATGAACACAATTTACTTTATAGGCAACAAGTCATTAGTAATTTAAAGCCAACACAAAAGTCAAACATCAAAAGGATTGATGAATAAACGAACGGATAAACAAATAAATAAATGAATAACCCGCCCCTTTCTGTATACATTGAAAAACATCAAAATATTCCAATCTATTCCAATCGCACAGATGTAATGTAAACACGAACTTCTACTTCATGGTTTTGAATACTCTTTTAATACAAACTTTTCCGATTATGCTTAACATTTCTGCTCAATAATCGCCTTCTGTAATATTCACACTTTAATCCCCGCCTTCTCTCCCCCCCCCCCCGCCCACGGAAACATTCTTTAAACCCTGGACGTGGAAGGGGAGTGATACATTTCACATCAATATTTAACATGAGGAACGTGCAAAAAGAAGAAGAAAACAAAGGAAGGTGAGATGGAGAAAGGAGAAAATTCCCTCTGCAGAAAACACACAGAGACGCTCCCACCTCTCATGCTAATTGCTGTTGACACATTTACAACAGAACTGACCATTGTGCGTCGTATCAGCTAATGAATGCTTGACAGTTTTGATGACCTAGTTATAAATTATTCAGCGGGAGCTCTAATGAGGTGTGTCATTATCTTGGAGATAATGAGCAATGAAGATGTACGTGTTTGTGTTCGTGTGTCGTTTTTTTCATGTCGTTCATGTTGTCATTGTGCTACTATTGACTCAGCTGACGAAAATCCTCAGGTGATATTTGAAAGAGTAACATTATTATCCTAATCGAGATGAAAGGTAAACTAATTAGCTAATCCTTGCTCTCCTCTCCCTTCTGTTCCTCCTGCAACTACTACCCTCCCCTCCCCTATCCCCCCTCCCATCCAGCCCAGCCCATCCCCTCCCCTCCCCTATCCCCTTCCCCTTCGGCCCATCCCCTACCCTCATCCCCTCCTCTCCCTCGTTATTTCCCCTCAGGTGCTGATGCTCTGCCGAAACTCGCGATCGCTATGGGCCAATTAATCAAAAGAAACATATTTGCAGAGCGGGAATGCATGCAATATCATTTCAAAGTTTGGAATTAACCCGACGCTCCATGTGAACGCGATGCCTCTGCGTTTTCCGATTTTACAGTCTCTCTCTCTCTCTCTCTCTCTCTCTCTCTCTCTCTCTCTCTCTCTCTCTCTCTCTCTCTCTCTCTCTCTCTCTTTCTCTTTCTCTTTCTCTCTCTCTCTCTCTCTCTCTCTCTCTCTCTCTCTCTTCTCTCTCTCTCTCTCTCTCTCTATCTATCTATCTAACCTCTCGCCCCCCCCCCCTCTCTCTCCTTCCCTCCTGTCTCTCTTTCTCTTTCCACCTCTCCCCCCCCCCCCTCTCTCTCTCTCTCTCTCTCTTCTATCTATCTCTCTCTCTCTCTCTCTCTCTATCTATCTATCTATCTCTCTCTCTCTCTCTCTCTCTCTCTCCCTCTCTCTCTCTCTCTCTCTCTCTCTATCTATCTATCTCTCTCTCTGCTCAATCTCTCTCTCTCTCTCTCTCTCCCTCTCTCTCTCTCTCTCTCTCTCTCTCTTCTCTCTCTCTCTCTTCCTCTCTCTCTCTCTCTCTCTCTCTCTCTCTCTCTCTCTCTCTCTTCTTCTCCCCCTTACCTCCCTCCTTTAATATCTCTCCCCCCTCCCCCCCCATCTCCCCCCTCCCATCTCTCTCTCTCTCTCTCTCTCTCTCTCTCTCTCTCTCTCTCTCTCTCTCTCTCTCTCTCTCTCTCTCTCTCTCTCTCTCTCTCTCTTCCCTCCCTGCCTCACTCACTCACTCTCTCTCTCCCCCTCCCCCTTCCTTCCTGCCTCTCTCTCTCTCTCTCTCTCTCTCTCTCTCTCTCTCTCTCTCTCTCTCTCTCTCTCTCTCTCTCTCTCTCTCTCTCTCTCGCTCTCCATCATGCAAGTTCGAAAACAATATTCATGAAAAACAGCAAGCGATGATCAACGTAAATGCAGAGGTTGTAACTTCAAATATTTTTCAGAATTGCGCGTTGTTTGTGTATTTGAATTTTATAATGATGCTGATATGTTATCATTATCATTGTCGTTGTTGTTGTTATTGTTCAGATTAGTTTTAATATCTTTATTGTTTTTATCATTATTATTGTTATTGCTGTTGTTATTATTATCATTATTTTATGATCATCATCATCAATATCATCATCGTTATTATTAACAATTATCCTTATTATCATTATTATTACTAAACTTAGTATCATCATCAATATCATTATTAATATTATCATTTTTTTATCATAATTACTATTAATGTTATTGCCATTATCATCATCATCATCATCATCATCATCATCATCATCATCATCATCAATCATCATCTTCATCAGCATTATCATTAATATTATTATCATTATTATTATTACTAATGTTAGTATTATCGTCATCACCATCATTATTATTAATATTCCTATCATTATTATTATTATTGTTATTATTATCATTATTATCATCATCATCATTATCCTTATTATCACAATGTTATTATTATTATTATTATTATTATCATCATCATCATTATTATTTTTATTGTGATAGTGAGGATAATCTCATGACAGCATGTTCCCGTCACCCCGGCCTCAAGTCATTTTTTTCCATGACAGGACAGTCACGTCACTCGGATTTCAGGAGTAATGGTGTTATGATTTCAACTATTTGTGCTTTTAACAATATTGATTCCATTCTTATTATCATTGTTACATTTTTTATCACTGTTTTTGATATAATGAGTATTAGTATTATATTCATAGTTATTGTTATTACCATTTTCTTTAATCATATTATTATTATCTTTATCAACATTGTTGTCATTGTTAATATAGTTAATATTGTTATTATGAGGATTATTCTTATCATTATTGCGATGGTCCTTATCATTAATATTACTTTTATTATCATTATCATAGTTGTTATATTTCATTTTATGTTATCATCATTATTTGTATTATTATTATTATTATTAGCAGCAGTAGTAGT
>NC_091562.1:29466371-29476371 GCF_042767895.1 Penaeus vannamei
ACACACACACTCACACACACACACACACACACACACACACACACACACACACACACACACACACACACACACACACACACACACACACACACACACACACACACACACACACACACACACACACACACACACACACACACACACACACGCACGCACGCACGCACGCACGCACGCACGCACGTACGCACGCACGCACACACACACACAGTGAGAGAGAGAGAGAGAGAGAGAGAGAGAGAGAGAGAGAGAGAAAGAGAGAGAGAGAGCGCGAGAGAGAGACATACAGAAAAAGAAAGCCCTCACGCCATAAAGATCTACTCTGTCATATATGAACACACACTCGCAAATAGTCGCAAATAACTGCAGCGTCGCAAACAGCTCGCTTATATTGCGATACAAATTCGTAATAAAATTGGTTTGATGGTTCTCGCAGCCCGGGGATACCATTTCACATTACGACACATCATGAGCAGACACTGTTTAGCAAATAATATAATGACATTCTCAGTTTCACGCTCGTGCTTCCAACAAAAGCATAATTAGATTCCTTAATCTGTTGCATTTAGTGGATGAATTAAATATTGGATTAAAAATTAACATCGCAAAAGGAAAACGGTTAATAGAACAGAAATTATGTATTATGTATATTATATACTTGTGCATTATGACACCAAACTAGGTTACAGCATCACTGTCTATTGTTTTAAACAAATGACTGGTGAACATGCATTTTTTTTCTGGAAGTCAAAGGAATAGAGATGTAAAAGGAGACAAATAGATAGGGAGATAAAGAGACACACAGACAGACAGACAGACAGAGAATGGAATAGGAGGACGAGGAAAAAAAATGGAAGAACGATAACCTAAATAAGAAAAACAAAATAAGTGATAGAAAGAAGGGACTCGAAAAGAAAAAGGAAAAGAAGGAATGCATTTTTGGAAGGCGGGAAGAGTATGGATGAAGAAGAGGGCCAGGAGAAGAAGGAGTAGGAGTAGGAATAGGAGGAGGAGGAGGAGGAGAATGATAAGGATGAAGAGGAGGAAGAGAAGCAAAAGAAAGACTAGGAAAAAGAGGAGGAGGAGGAGAAGAAATAGAAGTAAGAGTAGGAGATGGTGGAGGAGGAGTAGAAGTACAAACAGAATTAGAAGCAGGAGGCGAAGGCGGAGTAGGGGTAGGAGGTAGAGGGGGAGCAGGAGGGAGTAAGGGATGGTTGAGAAGATAGAGGCACTAAGCGAAACATAATTCGTGAAATTGAAGGAATCACAACCAGGGTTTAATGCGACTCCAGATCACGGGTCGCCCTCCAGTACGGCGCTGCAAGACGAGGAAGCGGCCGATATAACTCATATTATTCTGTATTACGATATAGCGACGGGCCGAGGCGGCGCGTGAGGAGGGCGGGTCGTTCTCGGAGGGCGCTGTTAATGGATTCTTGCCTCGACGATTTTTAGTTTGTTTGTTTGTTTATTGTTTACATTTTCTTAGTTTAGGGGATGGGGGTTATTTGGTTACCTGGCTCTCTCTCTCTCTCTCTTTATCTATATATCTATTTCTCTCGCTGTCTCATTCTCTCTCTCTATCTTTCTCTCTCTCTCTCTCTATCTATCTATTTGTTACCTTTATCTCCTCCCGCTTTCTCACTTATTTCCCTCCCTACCTTCCTTAACTTTTACCCCTTTATACGCACCTCATTACCGCTTTACCCTTTGTTCCTCCGTCTCCCTTTTCCTTCCCCTTCCCTCTTCCGCATCTCTCTTTCGCTTTCTGTTTATCCCTTGCACTCTCCTCTCGCTGTCTCTCCCACAGATGCGAGTTGTTTAAAGGTCGAGAGAGAACAACAACACCAATAGTGACGGGCATCAGCACCTCATTAACACTGTCTCATTGCACTTCAGCCACTACCCAGCCATTGCCTAGCCATTGCCTTGTTATTGTCTTGCCATCGTCTTGCCTCTGGGTTGCAACAGTTACGTGCTGACGGTGAACGCGGTTGAAAGTAAGGGGAGGTTTTGCAAGGCCAGCGTCGGTGTCAGAAATACCGTCGTGTTCTTTGTTGAGCTTTGCAGTGTTGGTTGATATCCGTGATGGGACAATCCCGGGGGTGTATTTTGTCTACGAAAGAAGGGAGCCACATATACATGCATGCACAAGCATTCGAACACATTCACACACCTACGCCCACACCCACCCGTAAACCCATACATACACACACACACACACACACACACACACACACACACACACACACACACACACACACACACACACACACACACACACACACACACACACACACACACACACTCACACACACACACTCACACACACACACTCACGCACACGGAAGACGGAAATATTCGACTTTTACAATATTTCCAGACTTTTGAGACATCTCGCCGCGTCGAAAGCCATTTTTGGGTCACATTCTCGAAAGCAAGAAGTCTTTTTTCCACAAACTCCTCGCTTTAACTTGCAGCGCTGAGGATCTCTTCTCTCAACGGCCGGCGAGCGAGAAATGGCTCCTCGGAAATACATGAGTGAAGTCCTAATTCAATCATCCAAAGGTCGTCTCGAGGATCAACTTTTTCGAGGTGGACCTTACAAAAGAAGATAGAGAAAGAGAGAGAGAGAGAGAGAGAGAGAGAGAGAGAGAGAGAGAGAGAGAGAGAGAGAGAGAGAGAGAGAGAGAGAGAAAAGAAAGAAGGAAAGAGAGAGCGAAAGAAAGAGAGAGAGAGAGAGAAAAGAAAGAAAGAAAGTGAGAGAGAGAGAGAAAAGAAAGAAGGAAAGAGAGAGCGAAAGAAAGACAGAGAGAGAGAAAAGAAAGAAAGAGAGAGAGAGAGAAGAAAAAAAACACATAGATAAAGAAGGAAAGAAAGTGAGAGAGAGAGAGAAGAAAAGAACACAGAGAAAGAAGGAAAGAAAGACAAATCAATCAATCAATCGACAAATCGGGAGAGCGAAACGCCAACCATCCCAAAGGACGACGACCCATCCTCGACGAGGGGCGTGCCAAGCGACCAAGTGCCACGCGCAACGGCCCATGCACTCCAGGGCGGGCCAGTCACCAGTGCCGGCAGCCACCAAGTTTCCAAGAGCGAAGTCTAAAGGAAGGGAGGAAATCTGATATTTAATTAGGCTGGGATAACACCGCGAGGGGAAAACAACATATCCTGGAGGAGGCCGCAAGGGGAATTGGAGGAGGGAGGGGAAGGAGGGCGAGGGGAGGGGAAGGGAGGCAGGGAGGAGGGTGCGGGGAGGGGGAGGGAGGCTGGGAGGAGGGCGAGGGGAGAGGGAGAGAAGGAAGGAGGAGGGCGAGGGGAGTGAGAGGGAAGGAGGGAGGATGGCGAGGGGAGGGGGAGGGAGGTAGGGAAGGAGGAGGGCGATGGGAGGGAAGAGATGAGGGGGTGGAGAGAGGAAGAGGGGAGGAGAGGGAGAAGGATGAGATGAGGGGATAGAGAGAGGAAGGAGGAGGAGGGAGGGATGGGGTGGGAAGTCGGAAGAGATGAGGAGAAGGGAGGGTTACAAGTGGAAAAGAGGGGAAGAGGATTTTGAGAAGGGAGCGTACTAATCGTTTCTCTCTCTATTTCTTGTCTTTCTTACTCATCCCCTAGTCTTTCTCTTTCTCAACGCGAAAAATCGAGAAACTAGAAAAGTCTTCAATCCAGTATTTCATATTTTTCATCAAGTATTCTGTTCGAAGGCAAGGGATGGCAGTGCAGATTCTGGGGATAAGCTCAAAGGAACGTAAAACATAAATATAAAAAGAGAGAAATAGAATGCGAAAGGCAGAGAATAAACATATATATGATAGTAAAGATGAAGTAAAGAAATAGAGATAAAATGCTCTGAAGAAGAGAATATTATGCATGAATTTGCGAACAAAACCACCCACGTAATCAAAGTAGTTATAGATACTCATTAGAAGAAATACGCAAGCAAAACAAAACAAAACAAAACGATAAGAAAGAAAAAACTAAATCTATATCATCATAAAAAAACTAACATCATTTAGCCTTCGAGATCTTATCTCAGATTGGTGTTACGGAAGAAATGAGATAAAAGAGAAGAAAAAAAAACATCTTTTAGGGCTAGTAAATGGACGCTCCTGAGTGACTAATGTCTGTCCGATAGTAATACAAACATATCAGGCAACCCACGGTATCTTCTCGCTGTGGGGCATTAGAAGACTTTTAGTAAGCGAGAGAAAAAAAAGAAAGATTTTCGTTAAGAGTTGGTAACGGACTGTTTCCACTTTACCTTTTCCTCCCCAAAAAAGAAACAAGGAAGAGGAATATGTATTTAAAAAAGTAGAATGAGAACAGACTGAAAACCATACTTGACTCTCGGCGAAGGTAAAAATATCCTACAATACAACAAAGTTTTCCTAATTGTGGAACTGTATAATTTGGGAAAGTGCGTTGGAAACTGGCATGACGCCATTTTTTAGATTAATTTTCCAGCACATTACAAATGAAAAAGTTATACCTAAAATGAGCACTTGGCAACAGCGAGAGTCTACAGAAAGGTGAACTTCAAAGCCGTAGAGACGAAGGGAGGAAGTGAAGGTTGTATGAAAGGATAAAGAAGTGTTAGAGATAAATGGACAGGGAGAGAGAGAGAGAGAAAGAGAGAGAGAGAGAGAGAGAGAGAGAGAGAGAGAGAGAGAGAGAGAACGAGAGAGTGAGAGAGAGAAAGAGAGATAGAGAGAGAGAGAGAGGGGGGGGGGGGGGGGGTGGGGGAGAGAGAGAGAGAGAGAGAGAGAGAGAGAGAGAGAGACGGAGAGAGGGAGAGAGAGAAAGAGAGATAGAGGGAGAGAGAGAGAGAGAGAGAGAGAGAGAGAGGCAGAGACAGAGACAGAGACAGAGACAGAGACAAAGATAGAGAAAGAAAAAGAGAGAGAGAGACGGAGACACGTACAGACTAGACATACAGAGACAGACAATCACAAAAAAACAGGGAAAGAGAAGACAATGGCAAACCAAGACAAGCAAAAAGAAAGAGAAGCCTCAGACCTCAAACAAGCCACCCGTAGCCCAACCCACGAGAAAATACAATATAACGTAAGCACTGAAAACCACTTACGAAAGGAAACGAGTTCGAATCCGTGCGTTTGAAGAGAGTAAACGATAACCCGAGGATGTGACCCATCTATTTATCTATTTGTCTGTATATTATATATATTTTTATCAAGCGATGTTGCGAACGATAATAGCAACACAGGATGATAAAACAGGCCTGTGCATAAGCGATGGCGAGGGGAAGTGCTAGTAAGTGGTGCTTATGGGGAAGAATGGCCGCGAGGGGAGGGGGAGAGAGAGAGAGAGAGAGAGAGAGAGAGAGAGAGAGAGAGAGAGAGAGAGAGAGAGAGAGACAGAGACAGAGACAGAGACAGAGACAGAGAGAGAGAGAGAGAGAGAGAGAGAGATGAAGAATAAGAAAATAGGAGAGAGAGATACTTAGACGACTGACAATAGCTCACTCAGACACAAAGGCATACAGTCAGGCAAAAGACAATCTGTCTACCAGATAGAGAAAGAAAGAGAAAGAGAAGACACGGGAACGAAAGAGCATATAGACAGAAACAAAGAGTGATGCGAGTGGAATGGAGAGAAACCGGAATCGGAGAGGTAGTGGAGCTTACATGGAAGTACAGTGATGGTTTACGAGCAACGCCATAGCTGGTAGTTACAAAAAAGATGTCCGAAACTTTTGGCATTTTGGGAAAGGAGGGATTTGGGGAGGCCGGCAGTTTGAATTCGCGTTTTTTTGTATATATATATATATATATATATATATATATATATATATATATATATATATATATATATATATATATATATATATATATATATATATATATATATATATATATGTATATGCTGTCGTTATGATATCAGTATATCAGTGTGCATTTCCCTGGAGAGTATATTCATGTGCCTCTTATTTTCTTCCGATTGAAAGAATAAATAATACTGTGATAAAACGGGCCAGTTCACATTTCAAATAAAAGATCTAACTTGATATAATAGAAAACAGTCTCCTGCAAATTGAATCAGAAATGCGTAAAAAAGGAACCCTGAGAAGGACTTAGATGTTAAGGCCCTTTTTACTATGGGTGTTTACCAACGCGCGGCTGCACATAAGACCCTGGAGTACAAGAACGCAGTCAGACTAAAAGACACGGAATGTAATGCGTCTCCGAGCGCCCTCGCGGCCTCCGCCTCGCCAGCCTCCGCGCCCGGCCTCCGCCGCCGCCCCGGGAGGGAGGAGGCCAGCCCCCATGTCCTCCTCTTACTACCTCAGCGAGTCAAGAGTTTGCCCGTTAAGGAAGCGCTTCGCTCGGATCACGCGCCATCCTTAGAGCTACCCCGCGACGCTTCGCGCCGATTGCCTAGCGGGCGAGATATCCTGGAGGATCTGCAGCAACAAGGGGGCAGTCGCGCGCCGTCCCTCCGCTTGGCTCGCGGGCAGGCCTCGGGCTCCCCCCGCGACGAGGAAATCTCTCGGCTCGCGGACTCCGAAACCCCGAGATTGCTGGCGACCCGCGACTCCAACTCCGCTTCCTTCTCCGCCCTACAGACAGGATCCGCGGGGCTCCCCGGAGACACATCCGCTAGCCGAGGCTCCGACCTCCCGCTCCGTGGAGGAGCACCTGCCGTCGTGGGGCTCCCGGAAGAGCCTGCCCCCGACGCCCCTCGACGGACCCCCTCGCTCCCTCCGCCGGCCGGCCGCGGGAGCCCCCGACCCCCTGCCGAGGCGTGGGCTCCCCCCGCCGGATACCAGGTGATGGGTAAGCCCCGGTCGCACTGCTTCCCTCGCAAGAGCGGCTGCCCGACCCTCCCGCGCCTGACGCTGGTGCTGACGCTGCTGATTCTCGCCGCAAGCAGAGTGCAAGGTCAGCCGCAGTTCCTTTAGTTTATTATTCATTGCTGATGCTGTTGTACTTGAATATGCTCTCTGTCTGTCTCTGTCTCTTCGCTCTCTCTCTGTCTCTGTCTCTTCGCTCTCTCTCTCCCTCCTCGCTCTCTCTCTGTCTGTCCCTTCTCTCCCTCTCTCTCTCTCTCTCTCTCTCTCTCTCTCTCTCTCTCTCTCTCTCTCTCTCTCTCTCTCTCTCTCTCTCTCTCTCTCTCTCTCTCTCTCTCTCTCTCTCTCTCTTTTTCCTTCTCTCTTTCTTTTTCTTTCTCTCTTTCTCGTGCTCTCTCTTCCTCTTTCTTTCTCTCTTTTTCTCCAATTTTACAGGGAAATGAATCGATAACAACAGCAACGGTGCCGCACTCACAACAACACAGTAACTATCCTAATTATAATGATATTAATGATAACATAATCAATAGGACTTAAAATCATAGTCGTTGTTGTTCTTGTTGCTGTTGTTATAATTATCATTAATATTATTGTTGTTGTAGTTGTTGTTCTTATTATTATTATTATCATTATCATTATCATTATTATTATTATTATTATTATTATTATTATTATTATTATTATTATTATTATCATTTTCATTATTATTTTTATCATTATTATTATTGTTATTGTTATTATCATTATTGTTATGATAATAATAATAATAATAATAATAATAATAACAATAATAATAATAATAATGAGGATAATAATATTAGTAATAATGGTAATCATTATTAATATTAATATTATTATTGATATTATCATAATTATTATTATTAATAATATTATTATTTTTATTATTATTATTATTATTATTTTTATTATTATTATTATTATTATTATTATTATTATTGTTATTATTATTATTATTATTATTATTATTATCATCATCATTAATATTGTTATTATCTTTATCATTATCATTGTTATTACTATTACCAATATGATTGTTATTTTTGTTATCACTATTATTACTATCATTATTATGACCATCATCATCAAATTATTATTATCATCATCATCATCTTCATCATTATTATTATAATTATTATTGATATTGTTATCATTATGACTATTATTATTACTATTATTATTAATAATTTTGTCATTATTAAGATTACTTTCATTGTTATTATCATTATTATTTTCATCATCATCATCATCATCATCATCATCATCATCATCATCATCATCATCATCATCATCATCATCATCATCATCATCATCATCATCAATACTATGATTATTTTCATTATTTTTATTATTATGATTACTATCATTCACACTATTATTAATGCTATTATTTTCGTCATTACTATCATTATCATTATTATCACTGTTATCACTATTACAGTTCATTATTATTGCTATCATTTATATCATTATTATTATAATTATAAATATCATGATGAAAATGATAATTACAGTTATGATGATAATAACAAAAATGATATATCACTGATGAAGATGACCATAATAATAATGATAATAAAAAAATGATGATAACAATAATAGTAATGATAATGATGATGATAATGATAATTAGAATAATGTTCATGATAATAGTAATAATGATAATGATGATAATAACGGATATTAATTATTATGACACCAAATGAGATATTTGTAATAATGATAATAATGATAATGATAATCATTATTATTATTATTATAGAGACTTTTATCATAAATATCATCATTCTTCTTCCTTCTCTTCCTCTTCTTCTTATCATTATTATTATAATTATGATAATAATTATTATTATCTTCACTGGTACTATTGTCATCATTGTCATTACCGTTATCATGATCATTATTATTATCATTGTTATTATTGTTATTATTTTTATTGTTATTGTTATTATTTTAATTGTTATTGTTATTATTTTTATTGTTATTGTTATTATTGTCATTGTTATTGTTATTATTTTTATTGTTATTGTCATTGTCATTGTCATTACTATTTTCATTGTTATTGCAACTACTAATACTACTAGTGCTACTATTATTGTCACTATTATTGTTACTATTATTATTGTTTTCACTAAATTTGGGGTGCTGCTGATGATACTGATAACAAACATGAAAATGAAAAGGATAATATTTAAAAATGCAACAAGAAACAAATAAATAAACCTAAGGCAAAAGAAAAGAAAATCGTACAAATAACCACTACTTGGCAACTGAAATACTGTGACGTCATCAGAGCGGGACAGACAACCGGGTGCCGGAGGAGTGGGGGGAAAAGGGGGGGGGAGAGAAGGGGAGGCTGGTGGGGGGTTGGGATGGGGAATGGGGAGAGGGGGTTGGGAAGGGGGAGAAGAGGAAGGGGGGAGAGAGTAACAGGCCGAGGAAATCAGTGATGCATAAAGCTCCCATCATCAGCATCTAAGCTTTTACGGAGAGGTTCCATTCATCGTTTTCGGGAGATGTGCTTATGGTAGAGATGTAGCGGGGAGAGGAGAGAGTTTAGTGGGGGTTCGAGGGGAGGGGAGGATGGTGGGGGGAAGGGGGGACTGGTGGGGATTGGCGGGGAGGTGGGGGAGAGAGGGGGAAGGTGATTGGGGTTGGAATGGGAGAGAAGGAAGGATGGGTGGGGGTTGGATGGGATAGTGGGGGAAGGGGGGACTGGTGGGGATTGGTGGAGAGATGGGGGGAGAGGGGGAAGGTGAGTGGGATTGGAATGGGAGAGGAGGAAGGATGGGAGAGGAGGAGGGAGGATAGTGGGGGAAGGGTGTGAGTTGGAGGAGGGAGAGGGAAGAGGTGAGGGATATTACCGGAGGTTGGTGGGGAGAGAGGGGAAGGGGAGGTTAGGAGGGGATAGGAGAACAGGAAGTGGGGTTAGTGGAGGTGAGGAGTGAGAGGAAGAAAGGGGGACAGAGGGGAGAGTGGGAGAGAGATGATAGTGGGGGTTGGTGGGGGAGAAAGTTAGAAAAGTAGGCTAGGATGGGAGAGGGGATGTGGGAGAAGGGACTGTCGGGGATGCGAGGGGAGGGGATACGAGGGGAGGGGGTACGAGGGGAGGGGGTGAGAGGGATGTCTAATGGGAGGATAAAAATGAGAGGTGGGAGAGGTAGGTAAGAGGGGAGG
>NC_091562.1:29481371-29488871 GCF_042767895.1 Penaeus vannamei
ATTTATTTTTAATTAATTAGGCAAATTTATCTGTTTATTTATTTATCCAGACAGGGAATCGCTCTCCCCTTTTCTTCTTCTTTTCGCGCCGTTCTCTCTCAAACTACCCCATTCTTCTGTTCTTGAAGGATGTTCTTTTGAACCATTTTTACATTATCAATTAAAAGACAGACGAGTTTAATATCGGCCTTCTGCGCTGCCATCACCCGGCACAAAGGCGTGATGATGAACTGTTTCCCCTCGGGACGTGGGACCATCTGGCTCTCTCCCCTCAACTCTCTCCCTCTCTCTCCCCTCAACTCTCTCCCTCGCTCTCGCTCTTGCTCTCGCTCTCTCGCGCTCGCTTTTTTCCTCTCTCTCTCACTTCCTCTATCTCTCGCTTATCCTCTCTCTCTCTCTCACTCACTTTCTCTCTCTCTCGCTTTCTCATGTTGGGTCTATCACGTACGATTAATCACTCGCTCTATTTTTTTGCTTTCTCTTGCTGGACCTTTCGCAGTCGCTCTTTCTCTATCTCTTTTTCTTGCTCTTTCACGCACGCTCTTTCTTTCGCTCTTAACCTCGCTCTGTCCTTCGCTCGCGCTCTCTCTCTCTCTCGCGCTCTCTCTCTCGCTCTCTCACGCTCTCTCACGCTGGCTTTTCTCACATTCTCTAACGCTCTTTCTCGCTCGGACTCTCGCTTGCTCTGTCTCTCGCTCTCCCATGCTTGGTCTTTCTCTCACTATGTTTCTCTCTCCTCTATATTTCTCCGTCTAAATCTTTATTTTCATCTTGATATGCGCAAAGGCCTATTTTTTCCTTTTCCTCTTCTGTCCTTTAACTTGATCCCCTCTCCCTCCTCTCGCCTTTGTTGTTTGTTTTCCTTTCTATCAATCCCTTTCCCCTTTCTCACCCTTCTCTCTTTCTCCTTCTTTCTATTTCTTGTATCCAGTCCGTTTTCTCACATTTCTTATTTGTCCCTTACCCCATCCGCTCTCCCTCCCCGTTTATCCAGCAATCTCCCATTTCTCCTTCTTCTTTTTACCCCATTTCGTGCTCCCAATTCACTTCCCTCCCCGACTCACCCCTCTCTCCTTTTTCCGTCTCCACCCCCTCCACTCATCCCTCTCCATATTCCTCCCCCCTATTCCATCCTTTATATATATATATATATATATATATATATATATATATATATATATATATATATATATATATATATATATATATATATACTCCATCCCCCCCTACGCTTCGCCCTCTCCATATCTCCCCCCCCCCCACACACTCTCCCTCTTTCATCTCCCTCCCCTCTCCCTCTCCTTTCTACCCCCCCCCCCTACGCTTCCCACTCTCCATATCCCTCCCCTCTATTCCCCTTCTCCATCTCTCCCCCCCCCCCCCGTACGCTTCCCCCTCTCCATATCTCCCCTCCCTTCCCCCACACACTCTCCCTCTCCCCTCTCCCCCCCCCACCCTTCCAATATGCCACAAATCACGGCGGAGGAAGGAGGGGCGTCAGTGGGTCTCTGGGTGAGCGGAATTGAGCGCCGCCCATTTGTCTACCCTCAACTGTCAACTCCTCCCCCGACCCACCTCCCCCTCCTCTCCTCCTCCCCATCCCCCCACTCTCCTCCCTTCCCCCCCGTCCGCAGAGCATTGTGTCCGCGTGTGACTTTGTGTGTGACCTCCGCCGCCGACCCCTCGCGTGTGTGTGGGGTCGTGAGGGGGGGGGGGGGGGATAGGGTGTGTGTGAAGGGGAGGGGAATGGGCTTATAGGTAAGGGAGGGGGTAGGTAACAAGCCTCTTTATTTTCACATTTGATTTTTTTTTTTTTTTGAGGGAATTTTGAGAATGAGAGAGAAAGACACGGATACAAATGGAGAGATAAAGATCAAAGAGCAAGCGAGGGAGAGAGAGACTGATACATACACATATATGTATATACATATGTACATACATAATACATACATACATATGTACATACATAATACATACATACATGTATGAATATAAATATATAAATATATAAATATATAAATAAATAAATATACATATATACATATATATATATATATATATATATATATATATATATATATATATATATATATATATATATATATATATATATATATATATATATAGAGAGAGAGAGAGAGAGAGAGAGAGAGAGAGAGAGAGAGAGAGAGAGAGAGAGAGAGAGAGAGAGAGAGAGACAGAGAGAGAGAGAGAGAGAGAGAGAGAGAGAGAGAGAGAGAGAGAGAGAGAGAGAGAGAGAGAGAGAGAGAGAGAGAGAGAGAGAGAGAGAGAGAGAGAGAGAGAGAGAGAGAGAGAGAGAGAGAGGGAGAGAGAGGAGGGGGGGAGGGAGAGAGATGGGAAGAAGTGAGAATTATTACAGCCATATAACCTCAATCCCCAAGGAAAAATGGAAAAAAGGAACTTTAATGTCTCGACAATTCTGTTCGTTCCCCTTCCTCAAATAAAAGAATATATATATATATATATATATATATATATATATATATATATATATATATATATATACATATATATACGTATATATATTTTCGGCTCTCCCACTTCCAACTCCTAGTGCTTCCTCTTTCGCTCTCTCCCATCCCTCTTTTCACCCTCAAATTCGCTCGCATTATTCCACGCCCACCATTCTCCGCCTTACCATTACCCTGTCCCCATATTCTTTCTCCCCATCTCCCATCTCCCTTGCTTTCCCTCCCTCCCTCCCCTCCCGCCTTCCCTCACCTCCCGCCTTCCCCCTTCCCCTCCCCTCCCCTCCCCTCATTATATCATCACCATTACTGACCTCTTCTTTGTCCCCATTACCTGCTGACGAACGATACCAAATGCTTTTTAGCCCAGCGATGAAATAATAACAGAATAGTTTGTTAATGCAACAAAGCACGTACATTTTTTTCGTGCGTGGATATTTTATAACTATAATGGAGTGTATAGTAGCTAATACCTGCAATCCGCTTTAGGGAGATACATACAAAAACGCATCTACACTTTTGCATACTTAGATGATTAATGTATATATATGTATACATATATGTATATATATATATATATCTATATCTATATCTATATATATATCTATATATATATATATATATATACACATATATATCTATATCTATATCTGTATCTATATCTATATCTGTATCTATATCTATATCTATATCTATATCTATATATCTATATATATATATATATATATATATATATATATATATATAAACATACATATATATATATATATATATATATATATATATATATATATATACATATATATATATATATATATATATATATATATATATTATATATACACACATGTAAACATACATATATATATATATATATATATATATATATATATATATATATATGTATATATATATATAGATAGATAGATAGATAGATAGATAGATAGATAGATAGATAGATAGATAGATAGATATAAATATATATATATATATATATATATATATATATATATATATATATATATATATATATATATATATATATATATATATAGATAGATAGATAGATAGATAGATAGATAGATAGATAGATATAAATATATATATATATATATATATATATATATATATATATATATATATATATATATATATATATATATATATATATATATATATATATATATATATATATATATATATATATATATATATATATATATATATACATATATGTATATATATATATATATATATATATATATATATATATATATATATATATATATATATATATATATATATATATATATATATATATATATATATATATATATATATATATATATATATATATATATATATATATATATATATATATATAAATATATATATATATATATATATTTATATATATATATATATATATATATATATATATATATATATATGTGTGTGTGTGTGTGTGTGTGTGTGTGTGTGTGTGTGTGTGTGTGTGTGTGTGTGTGTGTGTGTGTGTGTGTGTGTGTGTATGTATGTATGTATGTATACATACACAAAAAGATGTGAAAGAGTCCATACAGTCAGTTGACGAGAGATTATCCCCAAAACGCAACCCTTTATCGCAAAGTCTCGAAGCAAACGAAGAGAAAACTCCTCCAGCCGAAGTCGTCCCCAAAGCAGCTCTCAGATTAACACATCCAGAGATCTTTCTGGGTGACTCTTCCTCTAATCCTTATTCCATTTCCCACTCTTTTGTCTTTTTTCTGCTTCTTGGCCTCCTCCTTCTTCATCACTTTCTCCTCCTCTTTTCTCTAATAGCTTATATTCCACTTAAATAATCTTTCGCTTCCTCCTCCTTCTCCACCTCCAAATTCAACGTCACCTTCACCACCTCTTCCTCCTCCTCCTCTTCCTCCTCCACCTCTACCACCTCCTTCAAATCCAACTTCTCCTCCACCGCCTCTTCCTCCTTCTCCTTCTCCACCTCCCCCACCATCCACCATCCACCTCCTCCTCCTCCTCTTGCGTCCTCTTTCTCGTCTTCCTCGTGTCCTCCAAGTCATTACTCTACCATTCCACGCCCACAAGACCATCATCCAAGCCCCCCACACGCCCACTAGCCACCATTTCAGCAGCTTTAACATGAGCAGCAGACGTGTTGGGGGAGCTGGAGGAGAGGGAGGGGGTGAAGGACGTGGGGTGGGGGAGGGAGGGCAGGGGTAAGGGGTTGGGGGGTTAAGACGGATCGACGCCTGGACGTGTGTGCTCGCGGCGGAGCCCAGACACACTGGCGCAGCAAAATCCTGGGACAAGGACCTTTTTGTTTACATTTCTTAAAAGAAAAGACATCTAAGGTTTATTTTTCCATCTATGGATTGACTTATTGTTTAATATTTTCTTGACTTTAGACGTGTATGTGGATGTAGTAGTTTGTTTTTCTCCTGTTTACGAGAACACAAGGTATTTACACAAAGCCTCCCTTTTCTTTCCTTTCGCTTGTTAACCCGCATCCCAGCTTGAGCGAAACGGCTGCCTGCTTGCACTCAGAATGCCCACTTTACTGGAAGCAACGAGTGCGGTGCTTGCAGAGAGGAGAGTCGTATTATGAAGAGTTGTGTAGTGATGTTAACCAACTTAAGAAGACTCGGTTAGCTGTCTGGAGAGATGCAACTGCAGGTTATAGCCGTATGAGAGCGAGCAGGGGAAACTCATACACATTTCACAGCCTCATTATTTTTCTCTTCCCCATCAGCGCCGCCTCTTCTCATTTCCTTCGGCGAAACTCATGACCCCTTCCGCCTCTCCGTGTTGGCTGGCCTTACCCTTGCCTCTCCCCTTCTTTTTCATTTCATTCCTCGTCTCTCCATCTCCTTTCTCTTTGCCTCCATCTTCTATTTCGGATATGTTCTCAAAATGATACGTAGATTTTTATTTATTTACGTGTCAGATCCTCTCTCTATTCGCATTTCGCAATTCTTCATCAGTCCTTTGACTCTATTCTCGCAGCCAAACATGCTTTTCTGCTCGTAAAATCAGCCAGGCTTCAATTCTGAAACTCTTCTTCGTCCTCCTCCTCGGCCTCTTCCTCCTCCGCTTCCTCTTTTTCAGCCTCCACCCTCCTCTTCATCCTCTCTATCCTCCTCTTCTTCCTCTTCCTTTCGCCTAAAACTCTCACCCACATCTGCCTCTTGAGCCATTGCTTTTGCCAACGCAGCTTCCCAAACTAGTGGTAAAGATGGAGGCATTTCCGAAATCCGCGGATTGTGAAAAGCTTTTTTGTATTCCCAGTCGCGGAAAGAGACCTGGAACCTTGCCCTTCCCTCCCCCTCCTTCCAACCTATCCCTCCTCCCTATCCTTTCCCTCCCCATTCCTCTCTTCCTCTTCCCATCTTCCCTCCCTCCCTCCTTCCATCCCTCGTACCCTCTCTCCCTCTCTCCCTCCATTTTACCCTCTCTCCCATCGTCCCTCCCTCCTTCCCTCCCTCCTTCCCTCCCTCTTACCCTCTCTCCCTCCCCTCTTCCTATCCTCCTTCCCTCCCACACTCCATCCTTCCCTCCCCCTCTCTTCAATCAACTTAGATGGAGAGCCTTTCGGAGTATAATAAGAATTTCAACGAGAAACCAACCTCGGTGCACGGACCGAGATAGAAATATTGCAACGACAAGAGAGACAGAGAGAACGAGCGAGCGAGCGAGCGGAGAGAGAGAGAGAGAGAGAGAGAGAGAGAGAGAGAGAGAGAGAGAGAGAGAGAAAGAAAAAGAGAGAGAGAGAGAGAGAGAGAGAGAGAATCGTTGGGAAATAGTTCACAAACAGTATGTTCTGGGAAGGAAGAAAGAAGGAAGAGGGAGAGCATTAAGGGAGAGGGAGAGAGGAGAGAGGAGACGAGACGAGACGAGACGAGACGAGACGAGACGAGACGAGACGAGACGAGACGAGACGAGACGAGACGAGACGAGACGAGACGAGACGAGACGAGAGAGAGAGAGAGAGAGAGAGAGAGAGAGAGAGAGAGAGAGAGAGAGAGAGCGCATCTTGAAACCAAATTATTTACCTTCGTCATAACGAACTCAATTAAGTGGGTTTGCCTCAGGAGGTCCGTCGAGACCAGATACTAATCAACAGGTTGATGGATTGATACTCGTCAGCCTGGGAGTATTCTCAGGTATTTTTTCCCGGGTGCCGAATATTAGTCTTTGCCCTTGCCATTCATAGAATTCTGCCATCGAGGCTGGTGAGTGGAGAGCTGTTTTTTATTATTATTGTTGGAAGCTCAGTTATATAAATTGAATCATAAGAACTCTGGTTAAGGCACGCAATTAGGACGTGGTATTCAGTTCTACCAATCTTTAAAGGGATATATAACCAGGAAACTTTTGTGTATGTGTATGTGCATGTTGATTTTTTCTACATCTTTCTCTCATTTAGAAGTTTAAAGGCAAGGTGAGCTTAAGGAGGTAAGGGAGGGGGTATGGGGTGAGGTGGTCCAGAAGCCTTTTCATTCAAGAAAGAAATCACGGCTTTCCTAAGAGGAAACGTGCACCAAAATTACGTGTGAGTTCAGGCGGTTATGAAATGCAATCGTTGCTACGTTCTCGGTCTTTGCAATAAGGCTGGGGAGGATCCATCCTAAACCGAATAGCTGAATAAAAGTTGATAGAATAAGATCCATCAGGTAAAAGGAATTCATCAAAATATAACGGAATAAAATGAAAACCAATTTCCTCGGCGACTTGCTACTGGCTTCAGCAATTCTAGCCTCGAAAAAGAGCCAAGAACCATAAGTGTCACTAACTGAAGGGAAGCACTTTTTCGCAACTCACTTCAGGGGATTCCAGATTCTGTGATCTGACTGTTAGTCTGTATTGGCCAGTGTGCGAGAGGGTATAACGTACGGGCATATTAACTTCATTTATATTTATCTATATATTTTCTTCACATATGTTTTTTTTTCTCGTATATTTGCCTCTCTGCCTGCCTACCCTCGGTTTCTATCTATCTACCTATTTA
>NC_091562.1:29498871-29518871 GCF_042767895.1 Penaeus vannamei
TGTGTGTGTGTGTATATCTGTATGTGTAGTTTAGCTTATGTATGTATGAACATAATTGTAAGGAGATGAAACACAACCTAAGGGCCATCCATAAGAAAGAGAAGAAGAAGAAGAAGAAGAAAAAAAACAGAATAAAGAAAACTCCCCCTGTAAGACACCACTTGACAACCATTTCTGTTTTCTAACACTAGTTTAAACCCCCTTCCCTGCCACACACGCAACGCAATGAACCTCCACTCCGCCTCCGAACTCCCTCCGCTCCCTCCACTACGCCTCCAAACTCCCTCCGCTCCCTCCACTACGCCTCCAAACTCCCTCCATTCCGTCTCCGAACTCCCTCCACTCCTCCGCTTCCAAACTCCCTCCGCTCCCTCCGCTCCCTCCACTACGCCTCCAAACTCCCTCCGCTCCCTCCACTACGCCTCCAAACTCCCTCCGCTCCCTCCACTCCCTCCACTACGCCTCCAAACTCCCTCCGCTCCCTCCACTCCGCCTCCAAACTCCCTCCGCTCCCTCCACTCCCTCCACTCCGCCTCCAAACTCCCTCCGCTCCCTCCACTCCCTCCACTCCGCCTCCAAACTCCCTCCGCTCCCTCCACTCCCTCCACTCCGCCTCCAAACTCCCTCCACTCCCTCCACTCCGCCTCCAAACTCCCTCCGCTCCCTCCGCTCCCTCCACTCCGCCTCCAAACTCCCTCCGCTCCCTCCACTACGCCTCCAAACTCCCTCCGCTCCCTCCACTCCCTCCACTCCGCCTCCAAACTCCCTCCGCTCCCTCCGCTCCCTCCACTCCGCCTCCAAACTCCCTCCGCTCCCTCCACTCCCTCCACTCCGCCTCCAAACTCCCTCCGCTCCCTCCGCTCCCTCCACTCCGCCTCCAAACTCCCTCCGCTCCCTCCACTACGCCTCCAAACTCCCTCCGCTCCCTCCACTCCCCGCACTCCGCCTCCAAACCCCCTCCGCCCCCTCCGCTCCCTCCACTCCGCCTCCAAACTCCCTCCGCTCCCTCCACTCCCTCCACTCCGCCTCCAAACTCCCTCCGCTCCCTCCGCTCCCTCCACTCCGCCTCCAAACTCCCTCCGCTCCCTCCGCTCCCTCCACTCCGCCTCCAAACTCCCTCCACTCCCTCCACTCCGCCTCCTAACTCCCTCCGCTCCCTCCGCTCCCTCCACTCCTCCGCCCCCAAACTCCCCCCGCTCCCTCCACTACGCCTCCAAGCTCCCGCCGCCCCCTCCACTCCCTCCCCTCCGCCTCCAAACTCCCTCCGCTCCCTCCGCTCCCTCCACTCCGCCTCCAAACTCCCTCCGCTCCCTCCACTCCCTCCACTCCGCCTCCAAACTCCCTCCGCTCCCTCCGCTCCCTCCACTCCGCCTCCAAACTCCCTCCGCTCCCTCCGCTCCCTCCACTCCGCCTCCAAACTCCCTCCGCTCCCTCCACTACGCCTCCAAACTCCCTCCGCTCCCTCCGCTCCCTCCACTCCGCCTCCAAACTCCCTCCGCTCCCTCCACTCCGCCTCCAAACTCCCTCCGCTCCCTCCGCTCCCTCCACTCCGCCTCCAAACTCCCTCCGCTCCCTCCACTACGCCTCCAAACTCCCTCCGCTCCCTCCGCTCCCTCCACTCCGCCTCCAAACTCCCTCCGCTCCCTCCGCTCCCTCCACTACGCCTCCAAACTCCCTCCGCTCCCTCCACTCCGCCTCCAAACTCCCTCCGCTCCCTCCACTACGCCTCCAAACTCCCTCCGCTCCCTCCACTCCCTCCACTCCGCCTCCAAACTCCCTCCGCTCCCTCCGCTCCCTCCACTCCGCCTCCAAACTCCCTCCGCTCCCTCCACTCCGCCTCCAAACTCCCTCCGCTCCCTCCACTACGCCTCCAAACTCCCTCCGCTCCCTCCACTCCGCCTCCAAACTCCCTCCACTCCCTCCACTCCGCCTCCAAACTCCCTCCGCTCCCTCCACTCCCTCCACTCCGCCTCCAAACTCCCTCCGCTCCCTCCACTCCCTCCACTCCGCCTCCAAACTCCCTCCGCTCCCTCCGCTCCCTCCACTCCGCCTCCAAACTCCCTCCGCTCCCTCCACTCCGCCTCCAAACTCCCTCCGCTAGTAGTGATTATATGGACAGAATAGCCTCACCCCCATGGGTCCCCCCCTATGTACCTAACGTGTCATAACAGGAAGTGACCTAATGACTTCCGGAAGTAATTACCGTAATCGATTATGGGAAATCAGTAACCTTGACTAATGATGGAGAACACGCACACCTGAAGGGGTGCCCCCCCCTCCCTTTCCTCTCCAAAACAACAATAATAATAATGAGAATACGAGAAAGAGGAAGAAGAAGAAGAGGAAGAAGAAGAAGAAGAAGAGGAAGAAGAGGAACAACAAACAAACATGGATCCTGTTGCCGCAGGTCAAACTATCATCCTAAGAGCAGGTGTCACAGGTTCCACCACCCCAACCCCTCACCCAAAAACACCTTGGACACAGCAGCCTCACCCCCTTGGGTCCCCCCCTATGTACCTAACGTGTCATAACAGGAAGTGCCCTAATGACTTCCGGAAGTAATTACCGTAATCGATACTGGAAATCAATAGCCGTAATTAATGATGGAGAACACGCACACCTGAAGGGGTGCCCCCCCATCCCTTTCCTCTCCAAAACAACAACAATAATAATGAGAATACGAGAAAGAGGAAGAAGAAGAAGAAGAGGAGGAACAACAAACAAACATGGATCCTGTTGCCGCAGGTCAAACTATCATCCTAAGAGCAGGTGTCACAGGTTCCACCACCCCAACCCCTCACCCAAAAACACCTTGGACACAGCAGCCTCACCCCCATGGGTCCCCCCCCCCCCTATGTACCTAACGTGTCATAACAGGAAGTGCCCTAATAACTTCCGGAAGTAATTACCGTAATCGATTATGGGAAATCAGTAACCGTGACTAATGATGGAGAACAAGGACACCTTAAGGATGCCCCCCCTCCCTTTCCTCTCCAAAACAATAATAATAATAAGGAGAATACGAGAAAGAGAAAGAAGAAGAGAAAGAAGATGAAGAAGTACAACAAACAAACATGCACCCAGCTGCCAACATTTCGGTACCCCACTCCTCCTCTCTAGAGCAATAATGATAAGAGGAGAGGAAGAAGAATAAGAAGAAAAGGAAGAAGATGAAGACAGGAAGAAGTAGACAAACAAACAAACATGCATTATCCCCATACCCCAAACACGCTATGGACAGAATAGCCTCACCTCCATAAGTACCGCCCTATGTACCTAACGTGTCATAACAGGAAGTGCCCTAATGACTTCCGGAAGTAATTACTGTAATCAATTACTGAAAATATATAACCGTGACTAATGAGGGAGAATACGCTCACCTGAATTCTGTCCTCTCCTCTCCAAAACAATAATAATAATATTGAGAATGAAAGGCAGAAGAAAAAGGAAATTTGTACTCTGCTTACATAGGTCAAACTATCAACCTGAGAGCAAGTGTCACTGGTTCCACCTCCTCCTCCATTCCTGCAGGTCACAGGAAGAAGAAGATGAAGAAGAACAACAAACAAACACGGATCCTGTTGACACAGGTCAAACTATCATCTTGAGAGCAGGTGCCACAGGTTCCACCAACCCCCACCACCACCTCACCCAAAAACACCACGGACAAAATTATTCACCCCCATGGTGCCCTCTTACCCCATAACGTACGTACCTGACATAGGTCAAACTATCTAAGACCAGGTGTCACAGGATCTCCAACACCACACACCCCTTCACCCAAACACACCCTGGACATATTGGCTCACCACTATAGCTACCCCTTAACGTGTCACGACAGGAAGCAGGCCTAATGACTTCCGAAAGTAATCATCATAATCGATTACTGAAAATCAATAACCGTGACTAATGAGGGAGAATACGCACACCCGAAAAATGCCCTCTCCTCTCCAAAAACAATAATAATAATATTGAGAATGAAAGGCTGAAGAACAAACAAATATGCACCCTGCTGACATGGGCCAAACTATCAACCTGAGAGCAGGTGCCACAGGTTCCACACCCTCCCCCTTTCCTGTAGGAAGAAGAGAAGAAGCAGACAAACAAACAAACAAGCACCAATCTGCAGGTGTTACAGGTGATTCACCCCTTCCAGCTTCCCCACATACCCCCTCACCAAAAGCAATGATAATGGCTATACCTCATGTCTCAACATGTAAGAGGAAGAAGATGAATAGACAAACAAACAAACATGTACACAGCTGCTGACAGAGGTTAAGGTATTGATCCAATAATAGGTGTTACCTCCTACCCCCCCTCCTTCTCAGGTCGAAAGAGGGTCATTTCCGGCGTGAGTTAGGTCACATAGCTATTCATCGTGTTTAAGCTTGTAGCAAAACAAACTGCACAATAGACCGATGGACAAATTAGCTCCCCTCGCCACCCTCCGCAAGTACTAACTAAAGAGCTAATGCACCCACCAGCATTGGGTTGCCATAGATGTGTGATCAAAGACATGGCTAATGAGCGTGAAATAATCAATAACCATACCTCACCCTGTTCCTCGCCCAAACACTGCGTGGCCACAGGTCATCAAAAGAGGGCAAAGAAATACTCTTAGCTGCTCTCCGGATGCGATAAGGGTTAAGAATATTGATCTTGAGGGGGAGGGGTTGTGCGAGGTAAATGATCATGGGTATTGATCTGATAATTATATTTAGCTTTCCATCGTGTCTGAAACACGTAAATTTAGCTTTAATTGCTAATGCACCCCAATAATAATAATACAATGCGATGAAAAGGATGACAAAAATCGCCATGTACTCAATATACCTTTATTATCATCTTCAAATATACACTAGCACAAACAACTAGACATGCTTAAATCATACTTGGGCCATATGTCCATCCCCCGCGTCAACTAAAAATTAACATCTTCCTCATCGCTCATGACGATGATTACCGAGTTGCCACGAACGTCGCCTCTCCCGGGTGGGGTCGGGCGACATCGATGAGTGCGAGAGGGTGTATTCCGGTAACGAGTATGAAAGTGCAACCACTTCCCATGGCGACGGCGCTGCTATCTCGTCCCGAGGTGTAACCAAACAAGAAAAAGAATGCTATATTAACCAACACTGAGTTTTTAAGATGTTGATATTATACAAATATAAGGCATTTGGCAAAATCCAATTCTCACTCCATTTATGCATGCAAAAAATTCACTCGCAAAAAAACATACATGATAACTTTTATCACAAATGCGCAATATAACAAGGGAAGTCCTCACAAGAATAACAGAAATGACTTATCTTCGTGGGCGATTACTACCTTTGAGACCTCCACTCATCTTTTAACAAGTTATAGCAGTCGTTCTTATATTGCCAATGATTCTTCACAATAACTATACAATTCAGCGAAAAGGATCATAAAACTCTTGTTGCAGGCAATGTCTTTATAATGGCTTTCAGCCTTCCACAAACGCACATCTTAACAGGCGACAATGCAATATAAGAAAATTTGAATCGAGTTTTAATCGACTTGAATTTAATCCGCAAATATAAATGTGGCAACCACCTTCTCGCATATTTGTACATGTCGATGTGTCACATTTGCGAGATAATTATCCCGCCACACAACCGATACGACATTTCAAAACCTGCCCGTTCTCCTATATATACAAGCAAGCTTGCGAAAATTTGTAAAAGTGCGAATTATTTCATAAACTTGCTTGAGGGCATAAATTCAACCAAACTTTACTTCTCGATCTCCCGCAATCGTCTTTCTCACCTGCCCACAAATATGCGGTTAAAGATCGAACTAAGTAACCTCTCCGTCGGCCTACTGTAATTAACTTTATCGGGAAACGCTCATCTAGACACCATTTTTAAAAAGTAATGCATAATTACCTTTGATCAAAAAAAATCCCTGTACAAAGAGAAACAACTATTTTTACACCGACATTGAATAAAACTTACTGCTCGACCTCTTCAATATTCTCTGATAAACTTAATATTCATACATGTCACATTACGAAACACTGATATGTCTAAACATCCTCGGCTAAGATATAATGGTTCACTAATTAATTCACTAATTGCCATAACAATGAAAACTGTTGAAAGGTTCCTTAGAACAATTTATCTTTTAGAAAAATGTATAAAAGAGGTTTTAAGCAATTGTAATACATTTTTTTTACGTTTTAGCCATAGGCTCTGTATCTAAATGAAGACGTTTTAGGATAAAATGATAAAACACGTTTGCCCTTCCTGTCATAGTTTTTATCATTTTACATGTATTACGCACATTTATGCACCATATTTTAAGTAATGCATACATTTTCATCAAGTTACTCGCTAATTGTCGTAGCGACGAAACCGTTAAAGGCCCCTATAAACCGTTTTCACCATCAAAATAAAAGAGAGAAAAAATGTATAAAAGAAGAAGGTCAAGTAATCGTTCAAATACTATTTGCCGTTTTAGCATCAGGTTCTTTATCAAAGCAAAGGACTTTTATATGATATGAAACAGTTTAAGGATAAAATAACTCTTTTGTCATAGAGCTTTTATAATTTTACGTCTATTGAACATAGATAAATTCGCCTAAAACCGGGATTATCAACCAAGGATAAATTTACTCCAAAGGAGTAGAAAGTGTACATGACAGCCTCAATACAATAGGTCTTAGCAGCTGGCATGCGAATTTCCATTTCTTTTCTTAAACCAAGTCATCAGCAACTATATATTTTCCATAATCAGCATATTACTTGCAAACAAAGGCACTTACTTTTTCTTTCTATGCGTCTGCATTAGACATTCCTGATTTTTACATGGCAGTAAAGGGGTATGCGGCGAGCAACATAGAGACAGGGAGGTAAATTATAGAGGAAAGGTTAAAATTACACACCTAAAAAGAAAAAGTGGCAACCGAAGCAATATCTTCATTACTTTTTCCATTAATGGCAAGTAGAAAACATTCGTTTGGGGAAAAAAAAAACGCTTAATGTCATAATAAGGAAGAGAAAAACGTCCTTTTACATAACTCAGAGGAAGAAAAAAAAAAGACTTTACTCAAATCCAAGAACGACTGAAATATATATATATACATATGGGTGGAGCATATTTTTTGCAGGTCATGAAAATACAGGGCAAAACCATTAAAACGTTCTCGCATTGCTGTCGTCTTTAACAGAAGACATGTATATTATCAGTAAAATAAGTTTTGTGCAATTGAATACATTTGTCTTTTCTGTAATAATAATACAAAAAGTCAATTTGCTCATTAATACTACTAATGTCTTATTCCTTTAAAGATGTCCTCCTAAACAGTGATGATGCTTTGTCCAATATACAGATGATGGAAGACCTTACACAGACGGCGGAGAATACCGCGACTCGTCACGAGCTATTGGTCTCACCAGCATACTAGGCGAAAAAAAAACAAACAGAAGTACTCGTCTCGACTCCATTCGTGAAGAATTGCTTGGTTAATGAATATTTCGCCTTTAAATTGCACCCTTTTCAGTCATTTGAGCAAGGTAAAGCCCCATGTTCTAGATAGGCAGAATGACACACCTCTTTGCTGGTCCTCGTAGCACATCCTTCTACACACCTGTTCGTTCCGCTAGTTCACGCAGTCTGTTTCCCCTATCAAACATGCCATACCTTGTTGGTGGATCCTATCCTGGCCCCACCCCCTCGACTATACGAGATGGTCAAGAAAAAAGTAGTGATTTTGATCATAAATGTAGGTATAACATGACTTCACACGGCACTGAATATGTATCTCCAAGACTTGATATGTATTTGGCGATGCGTGTAATCATACGAGTATCGAGCTTGGAGGTCCCTTGTGAATAAAACGCAACGATTTTATAAAACCATAAGGCAGTAATATTTCTTGATAAGTATTTAAAAATACTAATAACCCATATGGTTGGTTGGAAAGAAGGGCAACAAATTGTCAAAACCATATCTCAGAAACGAATTAGTTGCCAACTAATTCCATCGTTTTACTTCTCTTTCCTCGCAATTCATCTTCCTTTCCGCACACAGATACACGATGATAGGAGATGACTTGCAGTTTTTTCTGAGATGGCACCTCCGACATCGGTTACGGAAGTGTCCTTTGTTGAAAAGAGCATTTACATAGAGGTTTATGGATATTAACCTCATCCGAGTCATTCCGTAATCATAGTTTCTCAAAATTTATTACGTAAAAATATGTCATCATTCCTGTATGACAAACCTTGCTTACCTATAACGTCAATAGTTTCATAAAACCTTGTTGTATAACGAAGAAATTAACAACATTACTAAAAAAAAAAAAAGTTTTAACGTATTTTGCCTCAGAAAGGATTTTCATTCAGCAGATAAACGGTTTGTTATCACTCACCTCTGCGAAAGAGGTGGGTAATAGTGCGAATTATTTATAACAAATAAGGGTGCCTGAGAAAAAGAATTTTCATTCAGCAGATAAAAATGTTTGTTATCACCCACCTTCGACTTGTTTGTTCAGAGTATATTTCTCCCTGTAATACTAGCTGCGGCTTAAACAAGGCATATTACTATACGTTTATTTCCGCACGCGTCGCACTCAGCGCCGGCGTTGCTGCGCGCGAGAAGTACAAACGCCCGCGACACCGACGGCTCGCGGCGGCTGCGGCGGCTGCGGCGGCTGCGGCGGCGGCGGCGGCGGCGACTGCGGAAAGTAAAGACGCATGCGACGACCGCGGCGGAGGCGGAGGCGGCGGCGGAGGCAGCGGGCGGGCGTCTCGGGGAGGAAGGGCGGGGGGCGCTCTAGTTGCTACAATACATGGTATTTCTCAAATTTTCGTGGGTAAAAACATGTAAATGTTTTAAAATTTTAAAATTTTTGATGAACTTTATGTAGGTTACCCTTCGATGTCAAAGATAATATTTTAACAAAATTTTGGTGATGGACTTTATGTAGATAACCCTTCGATGCCTAAAAGATTATTTTCAGTAATTTTTGCATTGTAATCAATAGATAAACCGTCTATGTCAGTCTCATTTACCCCAGGGAGTCAAATTTTACCCTAATATACAGTTTGCAGGCCAGAGTCGACTCGACGGAACGACCATATGGTTGACGTAAAGCCGTAGGAGACAATAATAGAGTGTAAGTGATAATCTTAGATAACGAAGGACTGGCTTAATTAAAGATGTAAAACGGTCGATTGTAAGACTGAAATAGCAATGTCCCGCGGCCCGTCCTTGAGGATATGACCCTCGAGCAGCGTGTTTGACACCCCACGGCTGTGTCATCGTATACCTCCCACGTCGACTTACCTGTTCAGAGTGTGATTTTAACACTGTAATATTTATTAAAAGCAGGTTTGACAAGATTCTTGCAGAATAGAGCCTACTACTCAAAGGTAAAACACGGAGTACAAGTAGGTCTGGAATGGCAAGCGGGTCATCTGAACATGATTTCTTGGGCGTTTTTTTCATGCCATTGGGTATTATGAAGAATCTTTATCAAAGACTAAAGTAGTCAACAAGATTTATTTGTATATAAAAGTGTTTTTCATTTCTACATAAGGAAGGTTGAAAAATATTTGAAAATGTAATGAGTAGGTTCTTAAAAGTTACTCCAGTCCATCCCCCGCCGCCCTTCCTCCCCGAGACGCCCGCCCGCTGCCTCCGCCGCCGCCTCCGCCTCCGCCGCGGTCGTCGCATGCGTCTTTACTTTCCGCAGTCGCCGCCGCCGCCGCCGCCGCAGCCGCCGCAGCCGCCGCAGCCGCCGCGAGCCGTCGGTGTCGCGGGCGTTTGTACTTCTCGCGCGCAGCAACGCCGGCGCTGAGTGCGACGCGTGCGGAAATAAACGTATAGTAATATGCCTTGTTTAAGCCGCAGCTAGTATTACAGGGAGAAATATACTCTGAACAAACAAGTCGAAGGTGGGTGATAACAAACATTTTTATCTGCTGAATGAAAATTCTTTTTCTCAGGCACCCTTATTTGTTATAAATAATTCGCACTATTACCCACCTCTTTCGCAGAGGTGAGTGATAACAAACCGTTTATCTGCTGAATGAAAATCCTTTCTGAGGCAAAATACGTTAAAACTTTTTTTTTTTTTAGTAATGTTGTTAATTTCTTCGTTATACAACAAGGTTTTATGAAACTATTGACGTTATAGGTAAGCAAGGTTTGTCATACAGGAATGATGACATATTTTTACGTAATAAATTTTGAGAAACTATGATTACGGAATGACTCGGATGAGGTTAATATCCATAAACCTCTATGTAAATGCTCTTTTCAACAAAGGACACTTCCGTAACCGATGTCGGAGGTGCCATCTCAGAAAAAACTGCAAGTCATCTCCTATCATCGTGTATCTGTGTGCGGAAAGGAAGATGAATTGCGAGGAAAGAGAAGTAAAACGATGGAATTAGTTGGCAACTAATTCGTTTCTGAGATATGGTTTTGACAATTTGTTGCCCTTCTTTCCAACCAACCATATGGGTTATTAGTATTTTTAAATACTTATCAAGAAATATTACTGCCTTATGGTTTTATAAAATCGTTGCGTTTTATTCACAAGGGACCTCCAAGCTCGATACTCGTATGATTACACGCATCGCCAAATACATATCAAGTCTTGGAGATACATATTCAGTGCCGTGTGAAGTCATGTTATACCTACATTTATGATCAAAATCACTACTTTTTTCTTGACCATCTCGTATAGTCGAGGGGGTGGGGCCAGGATAGGATCCACCAACAAGGTATGGCATGTTTGATAGGGGAAACAGACTGCGTGAACTAGCGGAACGAACAGGTGTGTAGAAGGATGTGCTACGAGGACCAGCAAAGAGGTGTGTCATTCTGCCTATCTAGAACATGGGGCTTTACCTTGCTCAAATGACTGAAAAGGGTGCAATTTAAAGGCGAAATATTCATTAACCAAGCAATTCTTCACGAATGGAGTCGAGACGAGTACTTCTGTTTGTTTTTTTTTCGCCTAGTATGCTGGTGAGACCAATAGCTCGTGACGAGTCGCGGTATTCTCCGCCGTCTGTGTAAGGTCTTCCATCATCTGTATATTGGACAAAGCATCATCACTGTTTAGGAGGACATCTTTAAAGGAATAAGACATTAGTAGTATTAATGAGCAAATTGACTTTTTGTATTATTATTACAGAAAAGACAAATGTATTCAATTGCACAAAACTTATTTTACTGATAATATACATGTCTTCTGTTAAAGACGACAGCAATGCGAGAACGTTTTAATGGTTTTGCCCTGTATTTTCATGACCTGCAAAAAATATGCTCCACCCATATGTATATATATATATTTCAGTCGTTCTTGGATTTGAGTAAAGTCTTTTTTTTTTCTTCCTCTGAGTTATGTAAAAGGACGTTTTTCTCTTCCTTATTATGACATTAAGCGTTTTTTTTTTCCCCAAACGAATGTTTTCTACTTGCCATTAATGGAAAAAGTAATGAAGATATTGCTTCGGTTGCCACTTTTTCTTTTTAGGTGTGTAATTTTAACCTTTCCTCTATAATTTACCTCCCTGTCTCTATGTTGCTCGCCGCATACCCCTTTACTGCCATGTAAAAATCAGGAATGTCTAATGCAGACGCATAGAAAGAAAAAGTAAGTGCCTTTGTTTGCAAGTAATATGCTGATTATGGAAAATATATAGTTGCTGATGACTTGGTTTAAGAAAAGAAATGGAAATTCGCATGCCAGCTGCTAAGACCTATTGTATTGAGGCTGTCATGTACACTTTCTACTCCTTTGGAGTAAATTTATCCTTGGTTGATAATCCCGGTTTTAGGCGAATTTATCTATGTTCAATAGACGTAAAATTATAAAAGCTCTATGACAAAAGAGTTATTTTATCCTTAAACTGTTTCATATCATATAAAAGTCCTTTGCTTTGATAAAGAACCTGATGCTAAAACGGCAAATAGTATTTGAACGATTACTTGACCTTCTTCTTTTATACATTTTTTCTCTCTTTTATTTTGATGGTGAAAACGGTTTATAGGGGCCTTTAACGGTTTCGTCGCTACGACAATTAGCGAGTAACTTGATGAAAATGTATGCATTACTTAAAATATGGTGCATAAATGTGCGTAATACATGTAAAATGATAAAAACTATGACAGGAAGGGCAAACGTGTTTTATCATTTTATCCTAAAACGTCTTCATTTAGATACAGAGCCTATGGCTAAAACGTAAAAAAAATGTATTACAATTGCTTAAAACCTCTTTTATACATTTTTCTAAAAGATAAATTGTTCTAAGGAACCTTTCAACAGTTTTCATTGTTATGGCAATTAGTGAATTAATTAGTGAACCATTATATCTTAGCCGAGGATGTTTAGACATATCAGTGTTTCGTAATGTGACATGTATGAATATTAAGTTTATCAGAGAATATTGAAGAGGTCGAGCAGTAAGTTTTATTCAATGTCGGTGTAAAAATAGTTGTTTCTCTTTGTACAGGGATTTTTTTTGATCAAAGGTAATTATGCATTACTTTTTAAAAATGGTGTCTAGATGAGCGTTTCCCGATAAAGTTAATTACAGTAGGCCGACGGAGAGGTTACTTAGTTCGATCTTTAACCGCATATTTGTGGGCAGGTGAGAAAGACGATTGCGGGAGATCGAGAAGTAAAGTTTGGTTGAATTTATGCCCTCAAGCAAGTTTATGAAATAATTCGCACTTTTACAAATTTTCGCAAGCTTGCTTGTATATATAGGAGAACGGGCAGGTTTTGAAATGTCGTATCGGTTGTGTGGCGGGATAATTATCTCGCAAATGTGACACATCGACATGTACAAATATGCGAGAAGGTGGTTGCCACATTTATATTTGCGGATTAAATTCAAGTCGATTAAAACTCGATTCAAATTTTCTTATATTGCATTGTCGCCTGTTAAGATGTGCGTTTGTGGAAGGCTGAAAGCCATTATAAAGACATTGCCTGCAACAAGAGTTTTATGATCCTTTTCGCTGAATTGTATAGTTATTGTGAAGAATCATTGGCAATATAAGAACGACTGCTATAACTTGTTAAAAGATGAGTGGAGGTCTCAAAGGTAGTAATCGCCCACGAAGATAAGTCATTTCTGTTATTCTTGTGAGGACTTCCCTTGTTATATTGCGCATTTGTGATAAAAGTTATCATGTATGTTTTTTTGCGAGTGAATTTTTTGCATGCATAAATGGAGTGAGAATTGGATTTTGCCAAATGCCTTATATTTGTATAATATCAACATCTTAAAAACTCAGTGTTGGTTAATATAGCATTCTTTTTCTTGTTTGGTTACACCTCGGGACGAGATAGCAGCGCCGTCGCCATGGGAAGTGGTTGCACTTTCATACTCGTTACCGGAATACACCCTCTCGCACTCATCGATGTCGCCCGACCCCACCCGGGAGAGGCGACGTTCGTGGCAACTCGGTAATCATCGTCATGAGCGATGAGGAAGATGTTAATTTTTAGTTGACGCGGGGGATGGACATATGGCCCAAGTATGATTTAAGCATGTCTAGTTGTTTGTGCTAGTGTATATTTGAAGATGATAATAAAGGTATATTGAGTACATGGCGATTTTTGTCATCCTTTTCATCGCATTGTATTATTATTATTGGGGTGCATTAGCAATTAAAGCTAAATTTACGTGTTTCAGACACGATGGAAAGCTAAATATAATTATCAGATCAATACCCATGATCATTTACCTCGCACAACCCCTCCCCCTCAAGATCAATATTCTTAACCCTTATCGCATCCGGAGAGCAGCTAAGAGTATTTCTTTGCCCTCTTTTGATGACCTGTGGCCACGCAGTGTTTGGGCGAGGAACAGGGTGAGGTATGGTTATTGATTATTTCACGCTCATTAGCCATGTCTTTGATCACACATCTATGGCAACCCAATGCTGGTGGGTGCATTAGCTCTTTAGTTAGTACTTGCGGAGGGTGGCGAGGGGAGCTAATTTGTCCATCGGTCTATTGTGCAGTTTGTTTTGCTACAAGCTTAAACACGATGAATAGCTATGTGACCTAACTCACGCCGGAAATGACCCTCTTTCGACCTGAGAAGGAGGGGGGGTAGGAGGTAACACCTATTATTGGATCAATACCTTAACCTCTGTCAGCAGCTGTGTACATGTTTGTTTGTTTGTCTATTCATCTTCTTCCTCTTACATGTTGAGACATGAGGTATAGCCATTATCATTGCTTTTGGTGAGGGGGTATGTGGGGAAGCTGGAAGGGGTGAATCACCTGTAACACCTGCAGATTGGTGCTTGTTTGTTTGTTTGTCTGCTTCTTCTCTTCTTCCTACAGGAAAGGGGGAGGGTGTGGAACCTGTGGCACCTGCTCTCAGGTTGATAGTTTGGCCCATGTCAGCAGGGTGCATATTTGTTTGTTCTTCAGCCTTTCATTCTCAATATTATTATTATTGTTTTTGGAGAGGAGAGGGCATTTTTCGGGTGTGCGTATTCTCCCTCATTAGTCACGGTTATTGATTTTCAGTAATCGATTATGATGATTACTTTCGGAAGTCATTAGGCCTGCTTCCTGTCGTGACACGTTAAGGGGTAGCTATAGTGGTGAGCCAATATGTCCAGGGTGTGTTTGGGTGAAGGGGTGTGTGGTGTTGGAGATCCTGTGACACCTGGTCTTAGATAGTTTGACCTATGTCAGGTACGTACGTTATGGGGTAAGAGGGCACCATGGGGGTGAATAATTTTGTCCGTGGTGTTTTTGGGTGAGGTGGTGGTGGGGGTTGGTGGAACCTGTGGCACCTGCTCTCAAGATGATAGTTTGACCTGTGTCAACAGGATCCGTGTTTGTTTGTTGTTCTTCTTCATCTTCTTCTTCCTGTGACCTGCAGGAATGGAGGAGGAGGTGGAACCAGTGACACTTGCTCTCAGGTTGATAGTTTGACCTATGTAAGCAGAGTACAAATTTCCTTTTTCTTCTGCCTTTCATTCTCAATATTATTATTATTGTTTTGGAGAGGAGAGGACAGAATTCAGGTGAGCGTATTCTCCCTCATTAGTCACGGTTATATATTTTCAGTAATTGATTACAGTAATTACTTCCGGAAGTCATTAGGGCACTTCCTGTTATGACACGTTAGGTACATAGGGCGGTACTTATGGAGGTGAGGCTATTCTGTCCATAGCGTGTTTGGGGTATGGGGATAATGCATGTTTGTTTGTTTGTCTACTTCTTCCTGTCTTCATCTTCTTCCTTTTCTTCTTATTCTTCTTCCTCTCCTCTTATCATTATTGCTCTAGAGAGGAGGAGTGGGGTACCGAAATGTTGGCAGCTGGGTGCATGTTTGTTTGTTGTACTTCTTCATCTTCTTTCTCTTCTTCTTTCTCTTTCTCGTATTCTCCTTATTATTATTATTGTTTTGGAGAGGAAAGGGAGGGGGGGCATCCTTAAGGTGTCCTTGTTCTCCATCATTAGTCACGGTTACTGATTTCCCATAATCGATTACGGTAATTACTTCCGGAAGTTATTAGGGCACTTCCTGTTATGACACGTTAGGTACATAGGGGGGGGGGGGGACCCATGGGGGTGAGGCTGCTGTGTCCAAGGTGTTTTTGGGTGAGGGGTTGGGGTGGTGGAACCTGTGACACCTGCTCTTAGGATGATAGTTTGACCTGCGGCAACAGGATCCATGTTTGTTTGTTGTTCCTCCTCTTCTTCTTCTTCTTCCTCTTTCTCGTATTCTCATTATTATTGTTGTTGTTTTGGAGAGGAAAGGGATGGGGGGGGCACCCCTTCAGGTGTGCGTGTTCTCCATCATTAATTACGGCTATTGATTTCCAGTATCGATTACGGTAATTACTTCCGGAAGTCATTAGGGCACTTCCTGTTATGACACGTTAGGTACATAGGGGGGGACCCAAGGGGGTGAGGCTGCTGTGTCCAAGGTGTTTTTGGGTGAGGGGTTGGGGTGGTGGAACCTGTGACACCTGCTCTTAGGATGATAGTTTGACCTGCGGCAACAGGATCCATGTTTGTTTGTTGTTCCTCTTCTTCCTCTTCTTCTTCTTCTTCTTCCTCTTCTTCTTCTTCCTCTTTCTCGTATTCTCATTATTATTATTGTTGTTTTGGAGAGGAAAGGGAGGGGGGGCACCCCTTCAGGTGTGCGTGTTCTCCATCATTAGTCAAGGTTACTGATTTCCCGTAATCGATTACGGTAATTACTTCCGGAAGTCATTAGGTCACTTCCTGTTATGACACGTTAGGTACATAGGGGGGGACCCATGGGGGTGAGGCTATTCTGTCCATACAAGAACTACTCCGCTCCCTCCACTACGCCTCCAAACTCCCTCCGCTCCCTCCACTACGCCTCCAAACTCCCTCTGCTCCCTCCACTACGCCTCCAAACTCCCTCTGCTCCCTCCACTACGCCTCCAAACTCCCTCCGCTCCCTCCACTACGCCTCCAAACTCCCTCTGCTCCCTCCACTACGCCTCCAAACTCCCTCCGCTCCCTCCACTACGCCTCCAAACTCCCTCCGCTCCCTCCACTCCCTCCACTCCGCCTCCAAACTCCCTCCGCTCCCTCCGCTCCCTCCACTCCGCCTCCAAACCCGCTCCGCTCCCTCCACTCCGCCACCAAACTCCCTCCGCTCCCTCCACTACGCCTCCAAACTCCCTCCGCTCCCTCCACTCCCTCCCCTCCGCCTCCAAACTCCCTCCGCGCCCTCCGCTCCCTCCACTCCGCCTCCAAACTCCCTCCGCTCCCTCCACTCCGCCTCCAAACTCCCTCCGCTCCCTCCACTCCCTCCACTCCGCCTCCAAACTCCCTCCGCTCCCTCCGCTCCCTCCACTCCGCCTCCAAACTCCCTCCCCTCCCTCCACTACGCCTCCAAAGCTCCCTCCGCTCCCTCCACCCCCTCCACTCCGCCTCCAAACTCCCTCCGCTCCCTCCACTACGCCTCCAAAGCTCCCTCCGCTCCCTCCACTCCCTCCACTCCGCCTCCAAACTCCCTCCGCTCCCTCCACTACGCCTCCAAAGCTCCCTCTACTCTGCCTCCGAACTCCCTCCACTCCTCCGCCTCCAAACTCCCTCCACTCCCTCCACTCCGCCTCCACACCCCCCCCGGTCCCTCACCTCCCCCCACCCCGCCTCCAAACTCCCTCCGCTCCCTCCGCTCCCTCCACTACGCCTCCAAACTCCCTCCGCTCCCTCCACTCCCTCCACTCCGCCTCCAAACTCCCTCCGCTCCCTCCGCTCCCTCCACTACGCCTCCAAACTCCCTCCGCTCCCTCCGCTCCCTCCACTACGCCTCCAAACTCCCTCCGCTCCCTCCGCTCCCTCCACTCCGCCTCCAAACTCCCTCCGCTCCCTCCGCTCCCTCCACTACGCCTCCAAAGCTCCCTCTACTCTGCCTCCGAACTCCCTCCACTCCTCCGCTTCCAAACTCCCGTAATTAAAACAACCGATAGCGTAGATTAACACACGCATTCATAATCGTGTAATATACCTACTTGATTGGGATCTCGGGGGGGGGGGGGGGGGCAGGAGACGGGTGGGTATGCTAGTGGGAGGGCATTAAACGTGACGGACGGTCCCCATTTCCACCCCTATAACATCACTACCTAAGAGCGATAATAGAAACGGTCACTCATAATTTCACATTACCATGATAAAACAGAATAGAAAACGAGAAGGAGGGAGAGAGAGAGTGTGTGAGAGAGAGAGAGAGTGAGAGAGAGAGATAGAGAGAGAGAGAGAGAGAGAGAGAGAGAGAGAGAGAGAGAGAGAGAGAGAGAGAGAGAGAGAGAGAGAGAGAGAGAGAGAGAGAGAATTAGAAAGAGAAACAAAGATAGAGAGAGGCAGAAAATCAGAAAAAGAACGAAATGAAAAAGAGAAATAAAGAAAAAACAAAAAACGAACACAGAAAACGTAATCCTGGCCCTCTGGCGATGATATTCTCGAAATTCGAAATTCGGGAACGTTCTCAGACCTTAACTCAGAGCCCGCTTTATGCTCTCATAGTGTTATGGGAAGTCGTTAACTATAGCGTATCTGAATGACTTCCAGAAAGCAGTAGACGTCAAGGGCCTATTCAGGAAAGGGTGACGGACATGCGGCTTTGAAAAATTCCTGAGGAGAAGTATTCATATATTTCCAGAGATGATGAAGGTAATTGTAAGGAGTGGAATGGGAGGGAAGCTATGGTGGATGATAAATTTTTCGGAGGATAATGAATAAAAATATGAATGGTAAGAGGGAAAAGAATAAAGGGGGGAATGAATAATTTCTGAGTAAATAGGTAGATAGGTAGACAGATAGCTGATATGTGTATATATAGAGAGATAGATAGATAGAAGGAGAGAGAGAGAGAGAGAGAGAGAGAGAGAGAGAGAGAGAGAGAGAGAGAGAGAGAGAGAGAGAGAGAGAGAGAGAGAGAGAGAGAGAGAGAGAGAGAAAGAAAGAAAAAAAGAAAGATGGGAAGAGAAACAAAGAGGAGAGAGAGGCGCACGCATCCCTACACCCTCAAACACTAATACATAGCTAAAACAATCAGTGCAAACAAAAAATCCTCTCAAGCAACTGTTATTTTGCTTAGCAGCCCATCCCAAACCCTGCCCCTAAACCGTACACTGCACAAATTGCGATTGAGCCCCAACCCCCACCCTGTCCCCTGCAGCTCCAGCCCATCTCCTGAAGCTCCACCTCATCCCCTGAAGCTCCATCCCAACCGCTGACGCCCAACCCCAATTCCTGAAGCCCCACCCCATCCACTGAAGCCCCACCCCGTCCACTGAAGCTCCACCCCAATTCCTGAAGCCCCACCCCATCCCCTGGAGCTCCACCCCATCCCCTGAAGCCCCACCCCATCCCTAAGCCCCGCCCTCCTACCCGTCCAAACATGGCCCACCAACCTCTTTCTCGATTACGGGTCTCCCCTTTTGATTGCAACGACAAGGCTCCCCAACATTATCGCTGCCGCCGCCACACCAGACGCTGATTGCAATGTTCGGGACCTGCAATGAGAATCAGAAAGTTGTTACGAACGACATTACTACCGATACATGCGCACTTTGTTGCCAATAAGGTAGTTGCAGATTTGTGTGAGGTCGGGACGGTATTAGGGTGTATGTTCCGAGGTGGGGTTGTTCCCTGTGTCACTGCGCGCTTCCTCCTCTGTGTGTCTCCTTTTGTCTCCTTTTTCTCTCTCTCTTCTTCTTTCTTTCTTTCTTTCTTGTTTTCTTTCTTCTTCTTCTTTCTTTCTTTTATTCTTTCTTTCGTCTTATACGATTTTCTCCTGGTCTTGATGTTATTATTCTTTCGACGCAGTTCATCACTTTTTTCATTCTTCTCTACACAATTATATACAATCTGTCTATCTATCTTTATCAAACTATCTATCTATCTATCTGTCTATTTATCTATCTATCTATCTATCTATCTATCTATCTATTTATCTATCTATCTATCTATCTATCTATCTATCTATCTATCTATCTATCTATAAACATGTTTGTTGTATGTATATATGTATGTAGAGATTTTGATAGATAAGTACATAGACAGATAGATAGATAGACAGAGAGAAACCGAACTAAGATAAAGAACGGAGAATTTGCGTTATAAGAATGAATAGATAAACAAAACACAAAAACGTACAGGGGGACCAAAACCCCAGGATGAACGAAAGAAGAAAAATAAAGAATAACAGAAAGAAATATAAAAAAAAAACGTTGAAATTTTGGTTACCTACAATTGAGAAGCAATAAAAGCAGGAACTCTAATGGTGGGCGTGAGAAGAGGAAATCGTTAAGAAGGGGAGAGACGCAACACATAAAAGGGAGAGAGGAGGGATGCGAGGAGTAATGACCGCGGATTGAACGACGTCCAATGAGGGGGAAGGTGCTAGTGAAGGGTGAGAGGAAGAGAGAGGGAGAGAAAGAGAGAGAGAGAGAGAGAGAGAGAGAGAGAGAGAGAGAGAGAGAGAGAGAGAGAGAGAGAG
>NC_091562.1:29538871-29548871 GCF_042767895.1 Penaeus vannamei
CAGCAATAGATAGATTGATAGAAATAGAATGTTTGAGGGAGAGAGAGAGAGAGAGAGAGAGAGAGAGAGAGAGAGAGAGAGAGAGAGAGAGAGAGAGAGAGAGAGAGAGAGAGAGAGAGAGAGAGAGAGAGAGAGAGAGAGAGAGAGAGAGAGAGAGAGAGAGAGAGAGAGAGAGAGAGAGAAAGTGAAAGAGAATAAATTAAGGAAATAGTAGAAAAGAAGGAGAAGAAAAGAAGAAGAATCGGAAGGAGAAGAAGAAGAAAAAGAACCAGAAAAATAATAATAATAAGAAGAAGCAGTATAATGATAAGAAACAGATAAAGAAGAAGCAGTATAATATAAGTATAATAATAAGAAACAAATAAAGAAGAACAAGAAGACGAAGATGAAAGAAGAATCAGAAGCAGTATAATAAAAAGATAAAATAAAGAAGAAGAGAAAGAAGAAGAACAAGAAAAAAGAAGAAGAGAAAGAAGAAGAACAAGAAAAAAAGAAGAAATGAAAGAAAGAAGAACAAGAAAGAAGACGAAGAGGAAGAAGAAGAAGAAGAAGAAGAAGAAGAAGTCTTAATTAGTGGGAGCAAGCGATGTGCGTAATTCGTCAGGAGAGACCCAAGGAAGTTTACCAGGATGGAAAATAACCGTGGGACGCCGTATGGTAGTCTGACCTTATACACGATCTTATTCAACAGAGGAGGGCGTTTGTTCCCTTTTGTCGTCTGTTTGTGTATTATGCACAGATGGGCTAAGGCAGGGGAAGGGTTGGGGTGGGGTAGGAAGGGGAAGGGGTGGGGTAGGAAGGTGAAGGAGTGTGAAGAAGGGAAGGGAAGGATTGGGAAGAACGGGAAGGGGAAGGGTTTGGAAGAGGGGAAAGGGAATGGGTGGGAAGAAGGGAAGGGAGGAAAGGGATGGGAAGAGGGGTAGGAAGGGGAAGGGTTGGGAAGAGGGGAAGGGGAAGGAGTGGGAAGAGGGGGAAGGGAAGGGGAGGGAAGAGTGGGAGGGGTTAGGGGTGGGTATAGGGGAAGGGAGGAAAAGGGTAAGAGGAATGTACGGGAGGAGAGAGGAATGGGAAGAGAGGGAAGGCGAAGGGATGTGGGATGATGGGGGAGGGAGGAAAGGGGTAAGAAGGTTGTCTGGGTTGAGAAGGGTAATGATTAGGGAGAAGGAGAAAAGTGGAAGGAATAGGGTGAGAGGGAGAGGAAGGGGAGGAGGACAGAAAGAGGGGGGGGGGGGTAGGCGTGAGAGGAATGTATGGGGTGAAAAGGCAAATGATGAGGGGAAGAAGAAAAGTAGAAGGGAGAGGGAGAGGGGACGCAAAGGGGTAGAAAAAGGTAGAGAAAGAAGAGGGGTTATACGAGAAGTTGGAGTGGAGAAGGGAGAGGGAACAGAGGAGAAGAAACAGATAACGATGGAGAAGGAGAAAAGGAGTGATTGATAGGGATGGGATAGGGAGAGAGTTTAAGAATGGATGGCGGGGAAAATGAGGATAAGGATGAGAGGAAAGGAGAGGAAGAGAAAGAAGAAGAAGGTTGAGGAGGGAAGGGATGGGAGGAGGGATGGGGAGGAGAGGGATGAGGGGATGGGTTCAGGAGAAAGCGAGAGGGGGGAGAAAATAGGGTAGGGAGAAGGAAGTGTCAACAAACGGGTGTATTTCCAAGAAAAAGGGGGATATGAGGTGAAAAAATATATTATGAAAAGATGAAAAATAACACTAATAGTATTAATTTCACATGTCAAAACAGTAAATTACATATAAATGGCGGTACCACTGATAATAATGATAATTATCATTATTCTCACTAAACAATAAAATGAACGAATGACTGAATACATTATTACGCGAATAAAAAATGAACTAGAAGATAAGTAATTTAATAAAATAGCAAAACTCACAGAAGGGATTAGCAGCAAGAGGAAAATTAGTAACCAGAGAGAAAGTAGATAGAAACCGCAAACAAAAGAGATAAAAGGGCCCGTGTTAGCTTCCATTGCTTGAGGGTCGAGGGAGGAAAGGGGGGAGAGCGAGGGAGGGAGGAAAAGACGGAGAGAGGGAGGGAAAGAGGGAAGGAGGGAGGTAGGGAAAGAGGGAAGGAGGGAGAGAGGGAAAGGGGGAGGGAGGGAGCAAGGGAGAGAGGGAACGAGGAAGGGAGAAGAGGGAGGGAAAGAAAAAGGGAAGGAGGGAAGGAGAGTTAATTGGAGAAGAAAGAGGAAGGGAGAGAGGGATAGAGTTAAAGAAGGAGAGAGGGGAAGTGAGGAGAGACAGACAAGCAGGCGGGCAATCAAACAGATAGACAAGCAGACAAACAGACAGACATAAAGATGGACAGATAAAAAGATAGAAAAGAACGAAAATATAGAAGACACGAAGAGGAAAGAGTGTAAGACGAAGACATGTGAGGCAGAAATCAATTAATCACGGAATTAAGGATTTACAGTGGATGGGCAGAAGGTGGGTGGGGGAAGGAGACGGAGGAGAGGGGGGGGGGGGTAGAGATAAGGGTCAGATACTATATCGATCTTTTCCTCTCTTGGTTTTCCTCTCGATGTCAACACCTGCACAGGAGTGGCAGAGAAATGAAGGGAGTGAGTGGGACAAGGAATAAGATTTTATTTTTACCTTCTAAAAGGATTAGATTTTTTTCTTTTTATGCAGGTGTGGTATTGTTAGGGAGATTGCGTGGGTTATAATTACTGTAGAGGTGTAATGCGAAAAGGGTTGGGGTTCACGGGCAGAATAGGAACAATAAACGACAATAAAGGAGAAAGCGAATGGGGCTTCAAGTATCTGTATTGAAACTCACTGCTGTGGGCTTCCAGGTACAGGTGTAGCGTAGGTAGAGATTGTGTTTTTTTTCCAGGAAAGGTAAAATTCTTTTTTTCTTCATTTCTTCCTATATCCTGCTATTACGATACTAACAAACAACCACAAAAATGACGACAAAGAATATAGAAACAGATGATAAAACAGTTGAAACCTGAAAATAACAACAGTAAAAATAACAATAAAAAGCAAAGCAACCAATCGAAGGTTGTTTGTGCTACCAAATAAAATGGCGAATTCTTACTTTCAAGAGAAATGCGGTTTCTTGTGCCACTGCGCGGATTCCCCAAAGACACAATATTTACCAGAAAAGATCCAATATCCTGACAAAAATGGGTTCAGAACAGACCCCCCCTCCCCACCCTACCCCCGATCCCCCCAGGACACCGTTGACTCCCAATATCCTCACAAAGGGTAGCACTGGATTTCACTAGGCCGAGGGGAAGCGTGGAGACAAGCCGTGGATTGTGCTTTGGCGTGCATTATAATGGGGCTGTGCGGATATGTACCTTTTTTCTTATTCTTTATTCATTCTCGGGATTTATGAATTTATTTTTTTTCTCTCTCGTTTTGATTTCTGATATCATTTTTCTTCCCTTTGTATTCTGTCTGTCTGTCTGTCTCTCTTTTTCTCTGTCTCTCCCTCTCTCTCTCTCTCTCTCTCTCTCTCTCTCTCTCTCTCTCTCTCTCTCTCTCTCTCTCTCTCTCTCTCTCTCTTTCGCTCGCTATCTCTCTCTCTTTCGCTCGCTCTCTCTGTCGCTCTTTCCCTCTCTCTCTTCCCATTCTCGCTGCATCTCTCCTGTCTCCCTTTGCCTCTCTGTTTCTCCCTCTCCCTCGCCTCTATCTCTCAGTCTTTACCAACCCCCTCCCTCTTCCTCTCGTTCAGTCCCCATCCCCCCTCCTTCCACCACCCCCTCCCTCTCGATCAGTCCCCATCCCCCCATCCTTCCACCACCCCCTCCCTCGACCACCACCCAATCCTCCCATCTTTCTCTCTCTCTCGATTCAGTGCAAAAACACCACTACTTCGGCTGTCAATAAGACATTTCATAAAACGCACACGAATGAAAACCATCGTGTCTTTTCTTGTTTACTCATTTTTTATTTGTTTAGTTGTTTATTTTCATTCATTTTTATTCGCAAAATATTTGAGGAGTCGAAGTTTTGGGTCGAATCCTGCAAAAGAGTGGCGCACGAAAATAAGCTGTCAAAGGCCGCTTCAGTAATAAAAAAAGAAGAGGAAGAAGAAGAAGAAGAAAAAATGAAGATGGATCTGCAATTTGGGTGAGGCACAGCCGAAGACGAATGAGGATAAAGATAAAGAGACGGAGAAAAATGGGAGAAGAAGTAGATGAGGAAGAGGAGGTGGAGAAGGTGGAAGAGGATGTGGAAGAGAAGGAAGAGGAGGAGGAGAAGAAGAAGAAGAAGAAGATGATGATGATGATGATGATGATGATGATGATGATGATGATGATGATGATGATGATGATGATGATGATGATGATGATGATGATGAAGAAGAAGAGGAGGAAGAAGAAGAAGACATTGAAGGGAAAGGAGGAGAAAGAGGAGGAGAAGGAGAAGAAGAAGAAGAAGACATAGAAGGGAAAGGAGGAGAAAGAGGAGGAGAAGAAAAGGAAGAAGTAGGAGGGAAAAAATAAAAAACAAGATAAATACATTCACATCAAAAGCTTTAAATACATTACATAGCGAGACAACTAGATGTATAAATGAAAATGATTGTAACAAAACGATGGGGGGAAACGTGAAAGTATAGGAAGAAGAGAGGGAAAATAAGGGAAAGAAGATGAGAGAGAGAAAGTAAGAAAATTATCTAGGTAACAAAAACGCAAAGAGTTTGGAGAAAGTGGAAAAAGGGCTTTTATAAATTACGGAATTTTATGTTTATTTATCTTTGACCAGAAATACCAGCGGCATATTTCGAATTCACCTCCTCTTCCTCTTCCTCCTCCTCCTCATCGGCAGCACCATCATTACCATCATCATCATCATCACCATCATCATCATCATCATCATCATCATCATCGCATCATCACCATCCTCATTTTCATCATCATCATCATCACCATCCTCATTCTTATCCTCCTCATCATCACCATCCTCATGATCCTCATCCTCATCTCTAATATATCCCATCTGCATCAGATGCTAAAAAAAGGTGTATATCTACTTTAGACAATTTTTGTAATTCCTTTTTACCACTGTGATTCGACTCAGCCACACCGTCTCCGCCCTTTCTTGCAACGAGGGGCTGAATTGCATCACTTTCTTCGCCTGTTCGTCCCGTGTCTGCAACTTTCCCCTTGCAATCAAGCCGTGCAAGAGTGGCCCAAGAAAAGCGTCCCTCACTTTCTCGTTTTCTGTGTCCGTCGCTGCGTTTGTCTCAGTTTCGCTTCGTTTTCCTCTTTGCTTCGTGGGCGTCCGGTCTTTGGGTTTCATTTGGGTGTCAGAGTGTTACTTGGTGATTGTGTTTGTGTGTTAACGAGCACATGGACTATTTTTTTCTGAAATTTCATGCTTAAGCGGGTGCACACACACACACACACACACACACACACACACACACACACACACACACACACACACACACACACACACACGCACACACACGCACACACACACACACACACACAAAATACATCTATGTATGTGTGTGTGTGTGTGTGTGTGTGTGTGTGTGTGTGTGTGTGTGTGTGTGTGTGTGTGTGTGTGTGTGTGTGTGAGTGTGTGTGTGTCATATGGTGCTATACCATATCATATTTGCTCCGCGTTCCCTGTGCAGGTAAATTTAAAACTGAACTCTCATTGCACTCTGTATGACTTGCAGAATCAATTAAATGTGGGCGTTTAATTAAAATTAGAAATAAAAGGTTAGAGAAGCCTTATCATTTTCTATCATAACTGATAAAACAAGTATATACACGCTGGGATGAAATGGAAATTGAAAGTAAAACGTTTTTTCATTTTTTTTTCTTCTTCTTCCTTCAGCAACATCACATGAAAAAGTTAAGTGCTTACGAAATCGGAATTTCAAATTTCTGGCTCCTTTATAGAAAACCTCTATAATGTTGCCGGTCAGATATTCCATTTCTACAAAGTTTTTAAAAGTTTGGCACCTAATCTAATGCATATATAGTAGATGTATGGGCCACGCAACCCACCCTCCCATAAAAAGAAAGAAAAAAAAAACGAAAAAAAAGATGGAAGAAAAATGCTTCTGCAAACGTAATTTAAAGTTTCTAAGCCATTTAATAAATCTTAGATCGACATCTAGTGGCCAGACTCGCAGGAAAATAACAAAAGAAATCATAACAGAAAATTGCCCCCCCCCAAAAAAAAAGAAAAAAAAAAAAAGAAAGAAAGAAAAGGTAAATAAAAAAAGAGATAGAAATGATAAAAACAAACTGTTAGGGAGGGAAGGAAAAAGAATGAGAGGAGAGAAAAGTTAAGAGAGAAGAGAAAATGGATAGGGGACATGAGAAAGACGAAAAAAGTGGAATTCGGAGAGTGGAAAGAACAAAGTAAAGAAAGTGGCAAAAGGGAAGAACGGGGAATAGAAGGATAAGGGAGAAAACGTAATTAGGAACTAGGAAAAGAGAAGGGAAAAGAAAGAGAGCGAGGGTGGACTTCGAATGAAAGGAAGGGGAAGGAAGTACACGAAGAAAGTAGAATAATTATAATTTTAAAAGGAAAAGGAGAAAGGAAGTAAAAAAAAATAAAAATAGATAACGTAGAATGGAAAAATTACAGAAAAATATATACAGTAGAAGAAAAGGAATTGAATGAAACAATGAAAGGAAAATAATGAAAAAGGAAAGGGAGAAAAAAAGGAGAAAAATGAAAATCGTCGTAAGGAAATAAAAATGGAAAACAGAAAATATAAATAGTAAAAGTGAGGGAATTAAACTAAACGAATATGGGGGGGGGGGCATGCAAGGGGAAATTAACCAAAAGGATAAAGAAGAAGAAGAAAGTAAAAAATATAAGAAATCGAGGAAGAAAAGAGAACCCCTCTGAGTCTTAGTAGAGGTTCTGATAAGGTTTAGTGATCAGAGCCCCCCCCCCCCCCGCCCTTCCTCGCCCGCCCCCATGTCAACTTTCCGATCTCTGCTTTAAAGTTATTGTTGAAGAGGCCGAGGGAGTGGAAATTGAATAAGGTTTTGTTTTGGTTGTGCCTATGGTGGCTTGGGGGGGGGGGGAGGGGAGGGGCTCTCTCTCCTCCTCTCCTCTCTTTTCCTTTTGGACTCGTTTCTCTTCTCTTGTTTTCACCTCTGGGAGAATTTGTTTATTCATTTTTAATAGTTTTATTTTTCTTCCTTCTTTCTCTGTGTCTTCCTCTCTATCTCTTCTCGCATCCTCTTCCCCTCCACTACCTTCTCTTATCTATCTATCTCTCTCTCCCTCTCTCTCCTTCCCACCTATCTCCCTCCTTCTCCTCCCTACCCTTCCTTTCTCTTCTTTCTCCCTCCACATCCTTCCCTCCCTCTCACCTTCTTCCTCCCCCTTCCTTCTCCATCCTTCCTTCCCCACCTCCTTTCTCCTCCCTCCTTTATCGCTCACCCTTTCGCCCAAACAGTCTATAGTCGGCCCCTGAGCGAAATATACTTTACTGAGGAATTCAATTTATCATATTTTCTGTCTGATCATATTGTTATTTCCGTGAAGAGATGGGGAGAGATTGATCTCCCGAATCTTGACTCGAGATGGAGATTGAGATAAAGAGGAAAAGACAAACATGATGGGCAATAAGGTTATTAAATGGCCTCTGGTGTTGGAGAAACTACTTCTCATTATTATTATTATAATTGTTATTTACCATCTTTATTTTTATTTATTATTTTTCATTTATTTATTTCCTCTTCATATTTGTCACAGGTGTTGCTGTTATTTTTTCTACTTTATATTTCTCCTTCATCCTCATCTCCATTCTCATCCTTGTCCTTAACCTCACCATCATCACTATCATCACCATCATCATCAACAGCATCATCATCATCGTCAAACAAAGCTACCTCCTCTCACCTACCTCCTCCTCCTCCTTCTCCCTCTCTTCTTCTTCTACTTTGTCCTCGTTCTCCTCTTTCGCTTCTTCTTCTTCTTCCTCCTCCTCTTTCTCTTCTTTTTCTTCTTTCTCCTTCTCCGTCTTCCTCCCCCTCCTCCCTTTTCTCTTCTTTTTCTTTTTCATCCTCCTCCTCCTCAGCCTCCTCCTCCTCTGCCTCCTCCTCCTCCTCCTCCTCCCCTCCTCTCCTCTTCTTCTCCTTCTTCCTCCTCCTCCTCCTCCTCGTTTACCACAACCACCACCACCACCGAAACCACCATCGCCGCTACGATCATCACACCCACCATCACCATATTCCCCATAATAGTCGCCATGATACAATAATCTTTACCATTATCATTTATATTAGAGTAGCAAAAAGAGTCTTCCTTTCCGGATTCGAAAGGAAGCTTTGGGTTTAGGAGACAAATAAAATATTTTTGTCGGATTCCATTTTGAATGATATTATGCTAATGTTTTTTTCACTAATCAGATGATAATGTATTGCACTAATTTATATGGAAAAAATACTTCTAATTAATCCCGTTTGCTCATTTCATCAGATGATTTATTATTTTTATGGTAATATTGTCATTTCAATGAAACAGATTAATATTAACATAAATAACAAAGTTCTAATGTATCAGTATATGCAAAAGTACGTGTGTGTGTTTATGTATAAGTAATGGTATGTATATATATATATATATATATATATATATATATATATATATATATATATATATATATATATATATATATATATGCTTGTGTGTGTGTGTGTGTGCTCGCGTGTGTGTATGCACACACATCCTCGTATTTACGTGTGTGCTAACGAACGTCATAGAGACAAGTGTAATAATAACGTTTCTGAATATCACTGTTATGATCACGGGAACAACAGATATCGCAAAATTGAACTACTCCCTCTAATAGAATTCTCTGTCTAATCTAGTTTATATTTCTTTTTTCAGGTCAGTGACGATTGCCTATTCACATACTTTCCACCGTTCGTAAGTATGCTATTGGTTTGAGCATTTGCGGCATATCAGCAGAGATTGTATAGGTAGTATATATGATAATGGAATAGTAAAAATGGTAATAATGACTATTGATGATTCTATTCTGAAGAGAAAGTATAAGAAAATCAAATACAATATAACCTTAGCGCGTGTGGAATTAATATAACGATACAAAAATGGTCATGAAGTGAAATTATCTTTATAACTAGCCAACCATTCAAACCGTCCACGATCACGAACAAGAAAGAACGAGACAAAAACAACAACAGCACATTCCCAGCAATCACTCTCAAATTACCAGTCAGCAACAAATTCCCAGGGAACAGTTACTCGTAAGTTAACAAGCGCGTCGCACATAAGCCCCTGCTAACAACCCATGACGTGACGTGGGGCTCTCACAAACAAAGCCTCTGCGGTGCTTTCGTCCTAACAAACGTCCCTCTAACGCGTCCCATGCAAATGAATGTCACCCTTAAAATACCCCGCCGTAAGGTGGATATTTCGCCGCGCCGGGGACGGATGTATTGCCTTGGGATATGTCTCGGTTTTGACCTCTTAAGAGTAGAGGTCAGACGACTCAATTAGTCTGTTGGTGATAAGTGCTTGATAAAACGTTCTAGTGTGTGAAAGAGGTAAGGGAAGAAAGAGGGAGGGAGAGATAGAGAGCTTGGCAGACAGATAGATAGATAGAGAGAGAGAGAGATTAGCAAACAGACAGACATACAGATAGATAGAGAGGGAGAGAGAGAGAGCGAGAGCGAGAGAACGAGACAGAGAGAGAGAGACGGAAGTACAGTCGACGTTTCGGCTGAAGCAAATCACAAGGCTTCGTAGTTGACTCCCATGGATACAAGGGCTCGTGTCTCGTTTTAACTGTTATGGCTTGGATATGTGTGTATGTGTTTCATTGTTTACTAACGCCCTCATAATCCATAGTTGGATGTGACAAGGAACGCGGCCTGGAGAGATTGGGATAGGGAGTTGGGGGGGGGGGTAGAGTTGAAGGACAAGGTGTAATCTTCTGTCTTTCCCATTTTCTTCTTCATTCTTCAGAAATTTTCGTCGTCTTTGTTTATCGTTATTCTTTAAGAAAACAATT
>NC_091562.1:29563871-29566371 GCF_042767895.1 Penaeus vannamei
CTTCTCCTTCACACAGCTCCTCTCTTTACCTTCTGTTCCTCCTCCATATAAATTGCGCGTCTCCCCACCTCTTTCCTATACCTCCTTCACATACTCACTCTCTTCTCCCTCTCCGCCTCTCTTTTCTCCACCTCCTTTCCTCCCCCTCTCCAATTCCTTCCGCCTCTTTCTCCACCTCCTCTCCTTCTCCCTCTCCACTCCACTCTCTCCACCTCCTCTCCTTCTCCCTCTTCACCTCCTTTCCTTCTCCCTCCCCCACCTCCTCTCCTCCCATTCTCCGCTCCACTCTCTCCACCTCCGTTCCTTTTCCCTCTCCACTCGCTCTCTCCCCACCTCCTTTCCCTCCCCCTTTCCACCTCCTTTCCTTCTCCCTCTCCATTCCCTCTTTTCCCACCTTCTATCCTCCCCCTCTCCACCTCCTTTCCTTCTTACTCCTCACTCCTCCTTTCTCCACCTCCTCTCCTTCTCCCTCTCCTCCCCCTCTCCGCTCCCCCTTTCCCCGCCTCTTCCTCCCCTCTCCGCTCAACTCTCTCCACCACCTTCCCTTCTCCCTCTCCACTCCCCCTTTCTCTCCACCTCCTTCACCCAAGTCCCGTCAACCCGGCCTCCCGCCCGTCAAAAACTCGCCCGGGGGTTTTGTGGGCGAGAGTGGGGAGCTGTGTCGGCTGGAGTATGTGGCAGAGGTGTTGTTCTCAGCCAGGGGGAAGAGGAAGAGGAAGAGGAAGAGGAAGATGGAGAGGGAGAGGGAGAGGGAGAGGGAGAGGGAGAGGGAGAAGGAGAGGGAGAGGGAGAGGGAGAGGGAGAGGGAGAGGAGGAGGAGGAGGAGGAGGAGGAGGAGGAAGAGGAGGAGGAGGAGGAGGAGAAGGAGAAGAAGAAGAAGAAGAAGAAGAAGAAGAAGAAGAAGAAGAAGGAGCAGGAGAGGGAAAAGAAGGAGGAGGAAGAGGAATATGAATAGGAGGATGAAGATAAGGAATAAAAGGAAGAAGGAGAGGAAGAGGACGATGATGGTGGTGATTCAAGAAAAAGAGTCGAAAGAAGAAAATTAAAGAAGTAAGGAAAAATAGGCTAAAAGAGTAACGAAGCTGAAAGAGAACACAGAAGAAGAGGATAGAATGGATACAAAAGAACTGTGAAAGAGGAAACGAAAAATGAATAAATGAAACAAGGAAAAAAAATAAAAAAGACAAAAAAAAGTAACACAAACCACAAATGCGACTACCAAACGTAATCAGGAAAAGATACCAAAACCCAACACCATCGCCAACACCAGATAACACAGAGACAACGAGTAGGAGGTACCGAGCCCAGAGTGATACAAGCGAGAGATGGCGGTAATGTTTATTCCATTGAATTCCTTTGGGAGGAAGGGGGAAAGGGGAAGGGAAATGGGGCAAAAAAAAAAGAGGAAGAGGGACGAGAGAATGGAGGAAGAGAAAGGGATGGAAGGGAGAAAACAGAGGGAAGTAGAGAGGATTGGACAAAGAGAAGAGGGAGAGGAGAGGGAAAGTGAAATTGGTGGAAAATAAGTGTGGAAGGATATTAAGAGGGAAGGAAAAGAGACAAAGAAAAGGAAGGGCGAAGGAGAATAAAAAGCAAGGATGGGAGGAAGAGTAAGAGAAAAAGCAAGAGGAAAGAGAACAGGCGAAAAGAAGGGAGTGAAGGAGAGTAAGGAAGTAAAAAAAAAAATAGAAATAAAATAAAAGAGAATAAGACAGCAACACAGACCCAAAAAGCAAAAACAACAACAACAAAAAAGTAAGAACCCAGGCTGAAAGAGTACCCGCAAAGAACACCCCCCAAACAAAAGCAACAACGAATAACACCAAAAGGAAGAAAGAGAACAGAAATAAGGAGATGAGAACGAAGGAAGAGGAGCACAAATCCAATTTCTTCGTTTGCGGAAGAGGTAACTTGATTTAGAAGCGAATGTCTGTTCAGGAGGAGAATGCAGAGTCTCGATAGAATATGTATTACGATCGACTCCTTTCGCGGGATGATGAGAAAAGAGGGATAAACGGGAAGAGAGGGAGAAGAGAATAAAAGATAGTAGAGGAGAGAGGAGGATGGGGATGATGAGAAAAGAGGGATAAACGGGAAGAGAGGGAGAAGAGAATAAAAGATAGTAGAGGAGAGAGGAGGATGGGGATGATGAGAAAAGAGGGATAAACGGGAAGAGAGGGAGAAGAGAATAAAAGATAGTTGAGGAGAGAGGAGGATGGGGATGATGAGAAAAGAGGGATAAACGGGAAGAGAGGGAGAAGAAAATAAAAGACAGTAGAAGAGAAAGGAGAGAAGGATGGAAAGGGAAGCGGGCGGAAGTAGAAGAGAGAGAGGGATAAATGGGAAAAGAGGGAGAAGAGAATAAAAGACAGTAGAAGATAAAGGAGAGAAGGATGGAAAGGGAAGCGGGCGGAAGTAGATAAGAGGGAAAGAGGGATAAACGGGAAGAGAGGGAGAAGAGAATAAAAGACAGTAAAGGAGAAAAGAGGATACAAGACAG
>NC_091562.1:29571371-29575690 GCF_042767895.1 Penaeus vannamei
TATATATGTATGTATATGTGTGTGTGTGTGTGTGTGTGTATATATATATATATATATATATATATATATATATATATATATATATATATATATATATATATATATATATATATATATATATATATATATAATTCATTGTGCAAAAAAATAAAAAATAAAAATAAAAGAAGAGAATGAAGCAGTAAAAAACGATAAAGGAAGGAAAAAAGGAAAGTAGAAAAACAAAGAAAAGAAAAGAAAAGAAAAAAAGAAATTTAAGATAAAAAGAAGAAAAAAAGTCTACAATTTCTAGAAAGCCAAAGGTAAGCATTAAGATGGCAGAGGCAGTGTTCAAGAGCGATAGGAAGCGTGGATTGAACTTTCTATTAGTCAAGAAGTATAAATGTCTTTGTTGTTTCGTTTAACTTCTTATGGTATTTTATATCCTGTTTCCTATCCCTTCCTTATTTCCTTCTCTCCCTTCCTCTACTTCTTTTCTCTTTCCGTCTCTCCTCTCTCTTCTTTTCTTTTAAATTCCGACTGTCTCCCTCTGTCCCTCCCCTTCTCCATCTTCACTCCCTCTCCCCCTTTTTCCTCTCCAGCCTCCTCTCCTCCCTTCGTCCCTTTCCTTTTCCCTGTCTCCTTTTTTCTTCTCACTCCGTCCCTACGTCTTCGCGTCTTTTTCCCTCCTCACCTTCCTCCAAACTCCCCAGCTTCCATTTTCTCCCTCCTTTTCTTTCTTTCCCTCCTCCCCAGCCTCGTTTCCTCTCTCCTCCCCAGCCTCGTTTCCTCCTTTCTTCACTCCTTCTCTCCATCTCCGCATCCCTTCATCCCCCTCCACTTCTCCCTTCTTCCCAGCCTCCTTCTCCTTCTTCCCAGCCTCCTTTCCTCTCTTCTTCCTCTTCCATCCTTTTTTCCTAGCCACCTTTCCTCTGTCCTCCACTCCTTCACTCCTCCCCTTCCTCTCCCCCCCACTCCTTCTCAGCCTCCTTTCCTCCCTCCCTCCTTCCCAGCCTCCTTTTCTCCGTCAAATCTCCCTTTTCTTCCACCTTGTCCATCCTCCTCACTTCACATTTTGGTTAAAATATCCGTCTAATATAAAACGACAAGGATAAAGCACAGAGCCAAATTTTAGGGTTACAAGAGGAGAAGAATGCTGGGATCACAGGCCTAGCGAGATATTCTTCTTCTTCTTCTTCTTCTTAATCTTCCTTCTTTCCTGTTTTTTTTTTTCGTCTTTTCTCGTTTTTCTCGTCTTTTGCTTATTATTATTTTAATCTCCGTTTTGCGGTTGTTGTTGTTATACTTCTACTTCGTCATCATCATCTTCCTCTTCTTTTTCCTGCTCCTTTTTTGTTATCCTTTCTTCTTGTACTTCTCTTTTTCTTCCTCTTCTTATTCTTACTCTTAATCTTCCTTTTGCTGTTATTACACTTCTACTTCATCAGCATCATCACCAGAGGAAAAAATAAGAAAAACGGAAGAGGAAAAAGAAAAGAAAAGAAAAGAAAAGAAAAAAAGACACGTAGGAGGAGGAAAGAAGCAGAAACGAAAGAGAAAAAGGGGGATTTGCATGTCTCGTAGCGATCGCCTCGTGAGTGTCTGAGGTTGAAGACTATTTGAGGAGTGTATGTGGCCGGGGATACGTGTTCTTAGGCAGTTTGGCCCCGTGACCAGATCGGGAAGGAGGCTCGGCAAGGGAAATGGAGTTTTAAAACCTCGGCCGACTCTTTTTTTTTCTCCCGGAAGACTTCTCCTTTTCAGAATTTCAGGGAGAGATGTTTTACTTCTGTTTTATTTGTTTGTTTATATGTATGTTTCTTTGTTTTCATTATCATATTTATTATTATTATCTTTATCATTATTACTATCATCATTATTATTTTGTTATTATCATCATTATCATAATCATTATTATCATTATTATTATCATCATTACTGTTACTGTTATTATCATTAACATCATCATCACCATCACTATTATTGATAACATAAGTGGCTCCTACCACTGTCAATACCATATTGACGTGTTCCTCTTGTGTATAAATCAGCAAATAGTTATTTTGCTTTTCCCTCTGATTTCATTCCCTTTGTGTATTGGCGCTGGAGGCGAGGGTTAGGGTTATTGCATAATCATATATCTCCATCACTGCCTCATCTGTCAACCCTCTCATCAACATGGCATGAATATCATCATATTCATCGTTTATACCCACATAGATACAATATTTCACAGCCTCGTACACAAGCGCCAGACATACGTTGCCTGTCATTTTTTTCTTTTCTTTTTCTTTTTTTTTCTCAATTTCAGCCTGTCTGTCTTTCTTTGTCTGTCTGTCTGTCTGTCTGTCTCTCTCTCTCTCTCTCTCTCTCTCTCTCTCTCTCTCTCTCTCTCTCTCTCTCTCTCTCTCTCTCTTTCTCTCTATCTCTCTCTTTCTCTCTCATTCTCTCGCTCTCTCTCCATTTCTCTGTCTATCTCTCTCTCACCCCTTTCTCTCTCTTGCTCTCTACCTTTCTCTATCTAGCTCTCTTTCTCTCCCCATTCTCTCTCTTTCCACCCACGCCCTGGAGGACACTGATGCAAGGCCCGCCCGCGTGTCTCACTACGAGAAAGCTTTTGCAGGCAATCCGTCTGCATCCGCCTGCACTCGAGTCGGAATTATGGCAAAATAATGAATATATTACCAACTATCCGAGCTTCAATTTTCCGGCTGGCTGAACCCGGCTTTAGATTTTATTTAGAGATATATTGCTTGATATATTATAGTTTCATTTTGCGTAAGGTTTTCTGTCTAGTCGCAGGATGATTTAGGAGAGGTCGAAGTGACTGTGTAGTTATGAGTATGGAAAATAATGTACTAAGATTGGCAGATTTATTAAGGTTCTATTAAATAGACATAAAGATTGGCAATGGAAGAGGTAAGTTTATACGCACACAGACAGACAGACAGGCAGACAAGTATATGGATGGACGGGCAGGCAGGCATATAGACAGACAGACAGACAAACATATGAATAGACGGGAAGACATGCATATAAACGGAAAGGCAGGCAAACGTATAGACAGACAGGCAGAGAGACGAACACTCAGACACACAGAAAGACAGACAGGCAACAATATAAGTGAAATACAATAAATCCGCGGATAGTGGAACCCGGGAAGTGTTCGGCGACAGTTGACAAATACAGGCAATGTTTTGGGCGCGGTTCAGACCCAGGCCAACGGCGGGCGAAATAATCAATAGAAAGAGGGTTATTATGACTGCGGGAACGGTACTTTGGATCTTGAGTTCGTTGTTTGTATGTTTGTTTGTCTTGGATCGGGAGGACGCGTTTGTTTTGATTGGATTTGGGGGTTCGGTTTCGTTTGTTTGGTTGTCTGTGTGTGTTTGTGTGGGTGTTTGCTTGTTGGTTTATTGTTGTGTGTGTGTGTGTGTGTGTGTGTGTGTGTGTGTGTGTGTGTGTGTGTGTGTGTGTGTGTTTGTGTGTGTATGTGTGTGTATGTGTATGTGTGTGTGTGTGCGTGTGTGTATGTACATTTGTGCAATCGTGTTAATATTGCGCGTATATATGTTTGCCTGTACAGTATATAATCGGATCTCTATTCGTATCTGAAGGTACCATGAGTAGCACATATTTAACCATACTCTTTTATCATAGCGTCCATCATTTCATCTAGTTTGATCACCCAACTATTACATACAAACCTCGATCTATTACACGCAACAGCAACAACAACAACCAAACTAAATAAAAAAAAGATGCTTTTGATTCAGTTAATGCAAGGAATTAAAGGATCAAACTCCATTCCAGATTCTGTGCTACATTTGGCCGATAAAGTATTTTTTTTTATCTCATTATTGGGAACATCTAATTTAGGCAAAAGTCATTACGAGGTCAAATCACTATCGATTTCCTATGACCGTTTATTTTTAATTCCAGCTTCGAATTTATACAATTGTATCCTTTAAGTGTGAATTTTATGGGATTCAATCCTTTCTTGGAACATGCAATGGGATTTTGAGACTGTTATGGACGAATTCTATTGATCTATAGCGATGTTATAAGATGAATAGTAAAAAAGACGATAGAAAGAGAGAGACAGATAGATAGACAAATGATGAATAGATAAGCAATAGATTAATGAGCAAGTAGGATATGAGGATAAAAATGAAGTCAAGTATACAGTGTTCATAAAAATCTGAGAATACCGAAAATCAATGAGAATGACCTAATAAAGACAACTTATGCGCATCGTTAGGAAAAGACTAAACACCAGAAAAGAGCAAGTATTAAACCTAAAAAAGAGAAACACAAAACAGACAAAATAAGTAAATGAT
>NC_091562.1:29583690-29586190 GCF_042767895.1 Penaeus vannamei
TACTATTATGGTGCAAAACAGGATATTCTGTAGTTCTGAGATGAAAAGCAAATATTCTTAAGACGGAGGACTCTATGTTGAAAATACAAAGACTCCTCTCTCTGGGCTGGAAGGATCCTGAGGAATTCATGATGTGGAGTTTGGCGTATTACTGGGATAGGGCGTCCGTGGGTGGATGAGCTTCCATCAGAGATTTGGTTCTTGGATGTGTGTATATTATGAGGTGGATTTCCCACTTATTCAATGTTTTAAATGGTATGAATGAGTGGGTCTTGCTCTCTCTCTCTCTCTCTCTCTCTCTCTCTCTCTCTCTCTCTCTCTCTCTCTCTCTCTCTCTCTCTCTCTCTCTCTCTCTCTCTCTTTCTCTCTCTCTCGCGGGCGCGTGAACTCGTGTACACATACATACAAACCATACAAACCAAACAACCAACTTACTAACAATCCATCATTCCAACCAACCGTCCATCTATTCATTCATTCATCTATCATTATATCCATCCATCCTTTTGTCCATCAGTCCATCCAGTAATCCAGCCATACATCCAACCGTCCATTCAACCATCTTTCCATCAAACCAAACAACCATCCATTCATTTATCCATCCATCCAACCATTCATTCATCCTTCCATCCATCCAACCATCCATCCATCAATCTAACGACCCATTCAGTTATTCATCCATCCAACCAGTCATCCATTCATCCGAACAACCATCCCTCCATCTATTCATTCATCCATCCAACCAACAACACACAATGGACGTCAAAACCCACGCATCGAAATGAACATTAAAAATGATTGCTGGGCCATATTTCGACTAACTTTATACGACTCAGCGGCTTGGAACCCTCTTTTAATAAGTAATCACAAGGGATTTATTTATCGCTTCATAACAGGTTCCAAAACCTTATATCGTATTTTGGCTATGGATCGAACACTTTTTGTTTTCTTTCGTTCGTTCGTGTTTTGAATAGTATTTTTTCCTTTTGTTTTTTCTAAAGTCCTTTTTCCTGTCCTCAAACCTTTTTAAAAATATATATTTTTGATTTATTTAATTCTATGTTGTTTCTGTCCTCTACTGAATATGACAAAAAGAGGAAATTTGAATACGATAGAGACATTTGATTACTAATGAAGCTAAACTCTTACACAAACATCGATTGAGTTTCACTGTATTACCGCGAATCGCATTCCGGCTTCTGATTGCCGCGACTCAAAGCAAAAACGCATTTTGATGCGAATTTAATCGAAGCGAGAGAATAATCCGCGTATTTGGCGAGACTAAACTGAATGACAAACAGCTGAATGTGCTGTCTCTGGGCTTAATTCTCTTCTGCCTTCCCTCTCTTCCTTTCTCTCCTCTTCCCTCCTTTCCTTTCTTTGTCCCTCTAAGAGGATTCTTGAACGTTTCCTTCCCCCCTTTTCCCCTACTCTCCCCCTTCCCTTCTTCTCATTCTTGCTTCTCTCTTCCCTCGTCCCTATTTCTTTTACCTTTCCTTTCCCCCAAATCCTCTCTTCTCTTCCATCGCTTCCCCCCCTTCCCTCTCTTCCTTTTATTACTCTCCACCTCTCTCCTTCCCCTTCCCTCTTCCTCTGTTACTCTCCCCTTCTCTTCTCCCCTTCCTCACGCTCTCCACTTTCCTTCTCCCCAACTAATCGCCTATCTCTCTTCCTCCTCCTCCTCCTATTCTATCTCCCTCCCTGCATTCCTTCCTCCCCTCTTCTCCCCCATTATTCTTCTCCCCCTTTCCCTCTCTCTCCCAAATCCCGAAGAAATGTTGCAGTGCAATCCGCGCATTATTTCGGAAACGACACAAGGCTTAAAGAGGTTTGGTTGACTAAAGTTAAAAAGTGTGTATAGTGATGGATATCTTTTTCTCTATGGTGGCATGAGCGAGCGTTATGGCATTTGCTCTGCTTTCATTGATGGTGAAGTTATGCTGATGATGATTTAGCTTTGTTCTATAATCATTATTATCGCTAAAATTAGGTGAATAAGGAGAATCGAAGAGGAGAGGAGGAATGAGGTGTGCAGAGAAAGAAGGAAATGGGAGGAAAAAAGAAGGAAGAGCCTGAAGGTGGGAGGAGAAAGTTGGAAGTGGGAGAGAAGAGGAGGAAGATGTTCATTTCAGAGAAAGATAAAATTGGAAAATAAAAGGAGAGTGGATAGGAAGAGAGGAAGAAAGAGGAAGGTAGAATAGGAAGAGGGAAAGAAGAAGGAAGGTGGAATAGGAAGAGACGAAGATAGAGGAAGATAGAATAGGAAAAGAGGAAGAAGAAGGAAGGTGGAATAAGAAGAGAGGAAGAAGGAAAGGTAGATATTAAGGAGGAGGAAGAGATAAAAGGTAGATGGAGACGAATAGGAAATAAAGTAGAAGGTATATATTATTCTATGAATATTTATTTAAAAAGCAGCTGATACTCTTCTTATATTTCTCACCGACGGAAATAGGCATAGAAAGGATACACCGGCATTCATCGGAATAAAAGAATATCACGT
>NC_091562.1:29593690-29596190 GCF_042767895.1 Penaeus vannamei
GAATATGAATACAAATATTGATATAAATATATCAATGTGAAAATGATATAAATGTGAATATAGATATAGATGTATAGATATGAATAAAGAAACAAATGATAAAAACAAATAGATGCATGTGCATATATCTATAGTTTTAGCTTTATATATATCTGCATCAATATCTATACCTATATCTCTGTCTATATCTTTGTCTGTATCTATATCTATATATGTATTTATATCTTTCTACATATGAACATACATACATACATGCAAACCTTCATACATACATACATACATACATAATTGCATACAAATGTACATACATAAAATATATTTTTCCTTTTTTACGTATCTTTTTTTTTCTTTCTCAATGGAGTTTTACAATTTGAGGCCAGATTTTATTTATTCATTTATATATCTTTGTTAAGGTTTTTCGATTTTTTGATTTTTTCTCCTCGTCCAGCGGCTACACAGGAGCTAAAACAATAGGTCAGGTCTACATTGTCACCGCGGCTTTAGTCGAGAAAATCTGATAGCTCGGATTTCGTGGTAAAATCTGTAACAGTGTTCGGAGTGCGCGGTTGGGTTTTGTTCCTTTCTTTTATTCATATATATTTTCGCGCTCGTGAAAGGGGGAGTTTAAGTCTATGTAGCTATTTATATGTCTCCGCACATACAGATATTAACGCGTAATTATGAGTATATATATATACATACATACATATATACATACATACATACATATATATATATATATATATATATATATATATATATATATATATATATATATATATATATATATATATATACATATATATATATATATATATATATATATATATATATATATATATATATATATATATATATATATGTGTGTGTGTGTGTGTGTGTGTGTGTGTGTGTGTGTGTGTGTGTGTGTGTGTATGTGTGTGTCTGTGTGTGTGTGTTTATGTGTGTATACATATATATGCACATTTATATTTGCTTATATATATATATATGCACACACACACACACACACACACACACACACACACACACACACACACACACACACACACACATATATATATATATATATATATATATATATATATATATATATATATATATATATATATATGTATATATACATACGTACATATATATATATATATATATATATATATATATATATATATATATATATATATATATATATATATATATATATATGTATATATACATACGTACATATATATATATATATATATATATATATATATATATATATATATATATATATATATATATATATATATATATATATATATATATGTATATATATATTGTGTGTGTGTGTGTATTTACTTTATATATAGACTATATATATAATGGATTATGTCAGTAAAAGTTGACAGATATGTGGGGGATGTCTTGTTCAGCCTCTCTTGTGTACCGCCATTAAGCTTCGAAACGAGGGACGAAAGAAAAGTGTTTTTCGATTTTTATACCCACAGTATCTGTTTATCTGTCTGTCTGTCTATTTATCTTTATGTTCGTTTATCTTTATACATGATAATATGCACAGGTCTTCAACATTTGGCATGATTCATCTTATGACTGTTTCTATTATGTATATTGTTATAGTTTGTTATTTTGTTCTTATGATTTTATTGATGCTGACATTACCATTGTCATTATTTTGTCATCAATATCATTATTATCATAAACCTTTTATATTATAATGATAGTGATAATGATTATAATGCTAATATTGATGAAGATGAAGATGAAGATGAAGATAAAAAAATAAAGATAAAGATACGATAAAGATAGAGATAAAGATAAAGATGATGATGATCATACAAACAATAGCAACAAAACTGGTAATAGTGACAATACTAATAGAAACATAATAATAGAAATAATAACAACACTCATCACAATTATATAATAATCATTACTACTATCGCTATTATTTCTACAACTTTAACAACAAAAACTATCTCTTTTGCCATCATTATCCCACACCTCATTTGTCACCAATTTGCCTCATTGTTCACGTTCACTGGACAAGCGAAAGTAGCAATCTGCTCGTTCGTTCATTGGAAACAATTTACCCTAATTTAGCTCAACGAACAGGACAGTTAGTGGAACATCCTGGTCTAATTTAGTAATTGCGTCGAGGCAAGTTGAGTAGTTAGGAAGACCCATTTTGGCAGTTAGGTTTCAAAGGGTTTAGGGTATAATTAGGGGGCGCGGGCTTACTTTTTTGTGGGCGTGGGGGTAGGAAGGAGGGGCATAAAGGGAGGTAGGGGAAGTAGGGAAGGTGGAAGGATGGGAGGGGGAAGTGAGGGTGTTAAGAAAGGGGGGTGTTGGAAGGACGTTATGAGTTTTTTTTATGCAAGCTTAATTAGATTTTTTGGAATAATTCGGCTAGATTTCACGATTTTGCTTGTTTATTGTTTTAATAAGGTTAATTTTATTTTTATTTTTATTTTATATATTCTAAGATTTATTACGTTAT
>NC_091562.1:29608690-29611190 GCF_042767895.1 Penaeus vannamei
TTTTTCCCCGGATATATTTTAGCTTCTTTCTTCTTGGGGTTTCTTGGGAGCATTTTCCCTGCGTTATCGAGACAGTTGCCTCTGACGGTTGCCTCAATTTATGACCCAAAATCATAGGCCATTTCCTGGTGATCGTCGACCAGATGATGTACGGAAGCTAGAAGTCTACGGATACAAAACCCGCATTTCACATATCCTTCACCGGGATGAGGGAGAGCTTTGAGGAGAATGTTTTATCCGGTTCCCTGGAGGTTTCAGATGTCAGGATTCCTTTTGACATGCATGGGGATTCCAGTTCACATTTTAGTACCTGTTTATTACCGCACACACTTGCATATACGCATCTGCAGAGCGCGCACGCACAGTCACAGACACACACACAAACACACAGACACACACACACACACACACACACACACACACACACACACACACACACACACACACACACACACACACACACACACACACACACACACACACACACACACTTACAAGTATATACATATGTGTATATGAAAGTGTACAAGGTTGCATTTGTGTGTGATAAGTGTGCTAAAACATACGAGCACGAGCCTTAATGCTTGCAAGTTGTCACACTGCATTCAACTCAATTTAGATAAGAAGGGTAAGACTGCATATAGCTTTTTTCTACCATGAGCATTAATGGAAATAATAATAATAATGATCAGGGAAAAATATAAAAGCTTACACGGACTTAACGCCCATTAAACCTCTCTCGAAGAAAAACTTTTCGTGTACAATTAAGTTGCATTTTCCTGTGCAAAAACGCCACGCCCGGAGGACAGTCTTGAGACAGCAGGGCTCTCTCGTGAAAATATTTTATTTCATTTTTCTATTGAATGCTATGGGTATACCTCATGGAAAGGGGAGGAAGGGGAGGAGGAGGAGGGGGAGGAAGAAGTGGAAGATGAGGAGGAGGAGGAGAAGAAGAAGAAGAAAAAAAAGAAGAAGAAGGAGAAGAAAGAGAAGAAGAAGACGAAGAAGAAGGAGAGGAAAGAGAAGAAGAAAAAAAAAACAAAGAGGATGAAGACGGAGAAGGAGTAGAAAGAAGAAGAAGAAAAAAAACAAAGAGGATGAAGAAGGAGAAGGAGTAGAAAGAGAAGAAGAAGAAGAAAAACAAAGAGAATGAAGAAGAAGAAGATGAAAGAAAGAACAAGAAAAAAATAATAATATTAGGCATGAAAAGAAGATGGTGGAGGAGGGGAGGAAGAAGAGGAGGAAGAAGAAAAGACAAAGAGAAAAAAAATGGAGGATAGAAACGAGAATGAAAAATATGCTAACCGTACAAACCGGGAAGGAAAATAAAATAAAATTACAAATAATAATTATAATGAAAATAAGTAAAAAATACATAAAGGATACCCAAAGAAAAACAAACAAACAAAGCAGGAAGACTAAGGAGAAATATCCTCGAAGACGAGGGTAGGGATGACCAAGGGGAGAGGGAGGGGGGAGGAGGGAGGGGAATCGAGGGGAAAGGAAGGGCGGGGGGAAAGGGCGGTAGGGATAAGATATATTAGCGCAGGAGATTTGGATGGCTCTACAGGAAGTATATGAGCTTAATACCCTTAATAAGAAGGAAAAGGAGGGGAAAAAGGATGCAAGACATACGTCAAAGAAAAAAGTAAAGGGCGATATATGACACGAAGAGAAATACACAGAGAGTTCTTTTAGTGCAACATTTGCGAGTCTCGTTTGCCCAAGAGCCTGCAACAAGCACTATATTTATTATTATCATTTTATTTATCTTTCTCCCTCACTCTCCCGCCGCGACGGTTTCCTTTCATTATGACTTTAATAAGCATAAAGCGCGTTGCTTGCCGGAAAGCAGACTCGAAAATGAAAGTAAAACAGTAAGCGAGTCTAAATCCAAACCTGAAAAGAATACACGTTAAAAAGGGAGAGAAAATAGTTGGGTCGCTTTCGAAATTTTCAATCCACCTCTGTCTGTTGCTGACGTCATGTTCTGACAATGAAACTCTGCCTGACAACCAAAAATACAAAATGTGAATCCTCCCAATGACACATTCCCAGCTCTCCAAAACTATGGAAAAACAAGTAAAGCGTGTAACACAGAATTAAAAAGTTTATAATAATTTCGTATCATGTTGTCGGATGTTGCGATGTTGAGTTTACTAGTGCTTATAGGAGATTGTCGCAATAATCCTCATGATATTTCATATTTGAACAGACCTCACTACGACAAAAGCAATGGCAGCGAATAAACTGCGTGTATTTGTGTTTAGTTGGGGTCCTGCGTTTGGGTGCTTGCATGTGTATGTATGTGTAGGTGTGTATATAAAAACAATAAATATATATATACATATATATATATATATATATATATATATATATATATATATATATATATATATATATATATATTATTAGAGTTATTATATATATATATATTATTATTATTATATATATATATATATATATATTACATGTTATTATATTATTATTATATATACAT
>NC_091562.1:29621190-29623690 GCF_042767895.1 Penaeus vannamei
CGTAGTGTAGGGAAGTACCAAGTTTCATTACTGAAAATTTGATATGTTGCCTTTGTGTGTACGTTATGTGAGACCAATTAGTGGTTTATAATAGAAGAAAATTGTGTTCATCAAGTTTAATTATACGAACTTTGCGAAGAGGACACGGCGACAGAGAAGAATGGAGTTCACAATGAAAACAAGCATGGGCTCAGCTACAATGGCACTGGCTTTATAAAGCTGGATCGTAAATTATTTACAAGACGCAGGCGAGGGATGGAGCAGGAGAGAGAGGAAATAGAACGGGAGGAAAAAGAGGAAGAGGATGAGGGAAAACGGTAGAGAGGATAGGAGAGAGAAAGAGGAAAAGAGAGAAAGAGAAGGAGAGACAGGCAGACAGGTGAAAGAAAGAGAGAGGGAGAGAAAGAGAGAGAGAGAGAGAGAGAGAGAGAGAGAGAGAGAGAGAGAGAGAGAGAGAGAGAGAGAGAGAGAGAGAGAGAGAGAGAGAGAGAGAGAGAGAGAGAGAGAGAGAAAGGGCAAGAGACGTGTCCAGCTACGATATTTGTGTCCTTTGCAAACGTTTTGTATGTAAATCCCCTTCATATGTAGTCCTTGGCGTTCCTAAAGAGAATTTGTGAATCCTGAATGCAGTGCTGTGACCATTCATTATACTACAAATGAAGAATCCAAAATCCTTTTAGTTGCAACTTGTGTATTTTAGCCGCCTTTCCTGCACTGACACTAATATCCCTCGTAATGAATGCAAAAGAGTGTATGGAAAACGTGGAAAAGCTATGGGGGGATACATGCATTTATGAGTGCCTGAATGCGTGAGAGAGAGAGAGAGAGAGAGAGAGAGAGAGAGAGAGAGAGAGAGAGAGAGAGAGAGAGAGAGAGAGAGAGGGAGAGAGAGAGAGAGAGAAAGAAAGAGGGAGAGAGAGAGAGAGAGAGAGAGAGAGAGAGAGAGAGAGAGAGACAGACAGACAGACAGACAGACAGACAGACAGACAGACAGACAGACAGAGACACAAGCTGACAAAGAAGCAAGCAGAGAGACAGATATATATCACATAAACCAAAACCCAATTAGACCTCCATGCATACACACAAAACAAATACACACACACGCACACATACGCGCACACACATACACACAAATACACACGCACACACATACACACACACACACACACACAAAGAAATAAAAGAGGAATAATCCAAAAACCCAAGACACGCAGCCATCAAAATGCACACACACACAGACACAGTCTTGCGAGCGTCATATGAAATCCTACAATACTGTTATGGTTGTCCCGAGTCCCTTGTGGTCGTCCTCCTAAGGGTCAAGAGGGAGAGGGCAGGGTCGTAGGTCAGATAGACGTCCCATGGGATTGTATTCTGGGCTCTTGTCACACGTACAGATGGCGTGCTGTGTATGTGGTGTGAGGCGTGCTCCGTTGAACTCATTTCATTTTTCATTGTATCTATTCTAGAAAACTATTGTTTTAATATTGTTTGTTTGTTTGTTGAGTTTAAAAATATAGTAATCCCAATAATAATGACGCTTTTATGTATGGTAACGTTAAAGAAAAGTTACGAAAGAGTATATTATGGTCTTCATAAAGAACCGATTATTCTGAATTTACAATAAAGATGATTGCAACAATATATGAATAATAATAATAAGTAGAATGGGAATGTTAGCCAAGTTATAACAGAATAACAAAGGAAATCGGACACACACGGCTGACTCCCCAAGTCTTCAAGCAGCACCGAAGCCTAGCTCATACCGGCCCATGAACGATAATGGCTCAATATATCTTGTTTTATCTCAAGACAGGTTCCTACGAGAATGTCGCGTCCCCCTCCCCCATTCCCACCCTCCTTCGACCCCCCTCCACATCCTCCTCCAGCTCTCCCAAGTCCTCCCCCACCCTCTCCCCGACCTCTCTTCCCTTCTCCTCTCCCCGACCTCCCCTCTCCCTGGCCTCCCCTCCCTTCTCCCTGACCTCCCCTCCCTTCCCTTCATCCCGACATGCTCTCCCCTCCCTTCTCCCCGACTTCCCCTCCCCTCCCTTCTCCCCGACTTCCCCTCCCCCCCCTTCTCCCCGAACTCCCCTCCCCTCCTTCTCCGATCCCCTCCCCTCCCTTCTCCCCGACTTCCCCTCCCCTCCCTTCTCCCCGACTTCCCTCTCCCTCCCTTCTCCCCGACTTCACCTCCCCTCCCTTCTCCCCGACTTCCTCCCCTCCCTTTCTCTGCTTCCCTCCCCCTCCCTTCTCCCCGACTTCCCCTCCCCTCCCTTCTCCTCGAACTCCCCTCCCCTCCCCAATATCCTCCAACCAACGCTCTGGTCTTCGGTTCTTACCTCCCTCTCCCCTTCCCCCTCCTCCTTCCCTTCCCTTCCTCCGCGTCCTCCAACTTCTCTTAGTTGGTCTCCTTTGCCCTCCTCTCTGATCTTCTCCTATTCCTCCTCTCCTTTTCCATCTCCTTTCTCCCGTCCTTGAGGCTATTCACCCTCGC
>NC_091562.1:29628690-29631190 GCF_042767895.1 Penaeus vannamei
ACATCTATCTATTTATCTATCTATCTATCTATCAAAGAGAGAGAGAGAGAAAGAAGCAGTCATACTAGCAGACAGTTAGAAGGGCAGATAGGCAGGGAGACAGAGAAGATACTCACACACACACACACACACACAGAGGCTTACATACATACATATATGTATATATATATATATATATAGAGAGAGGGAGAGAGGGAGAGAAGGAGAGAGAGAGAGAGAGAGAGAGAGAGAGAGAGAGAGAGAGAGAGAGAGAGAGAGAGAGAGAGAGAGAGAGAGAGAGAGAGAGAGATCCAAGAAAGAGAGAGAGAGATCTAAGAGAGAAAGAGAGATTCTCCTTTCTGTGACACAAAACCTCCATCACTGCTACAAATCTCCTGGCCCGCCTCTTCACCCCCCGGCTGCTAAACTATTAAGCCAGTGTAAACAGTTCATTGAGGACGCCAAGTCCCGCGGCACCGCCACCTCCCCGCCCTCTTCCGCCAGGTAAACTAGTCCGCCCAGGACGGGGGGAACCCGGTGCAGAATGGCGGCTAGATTAGGGTCTTTCAAGAGTATTTCAATGAAGTTTTTGTCTTGAGATAGTCACAGTGCGTGGGGGATTAGCAGCTTCATGAACCTCCAGGGAGGGAGGCTGGATAAAAACGTCTGAGACCCTTTTGATCCCGTCATTTTGTAGGTCACCAGTGAAATACCGTTTTCTTAAACGTAGCGGACAAATACGGGACACAATGGCCGTCACTATTTAAAAGGTGATAGACCTCCATTTAGATCTTGTTTGTCATGAGAAGTAGTCAGCAGAATTATATTTGCACTTGCAGAAGATTTCCACTTGCCTCCATTCATACACGTACACATGCAGGCCATGGCATCTGCCTATGAATGAATAGAAGCGAGACACAAACACACACTATGAATGAATGAGTCAGTCTAGATGAAGATGGATGGGGTGACTCAACGTGAATAGGAAGGAATGAAGTGTCACAGCAGATGGGTGAGTCCGAGATGGATGAGAATGGATGAGGACTAGATGTGATGACTCGAAGGCACGGAAGTACGGCGAGCAGATGCACTGACAGCAGAGGGAACGAGAACGAGAAGCTGGCAGCTAGTTATGCTGTTCGGTGTAGTAGAGCATATGAGAGAAAACATATCTAGATAACTAATGTGGAAAGAGATAGATAGATAGATAGATATATAGAGAGAGGGATAGAGAGAGAGAGAGAGAGAGAGAGAGAGAGAGAGAGAGAGAGAGAGAGAGAGAGAGAGAGAGAGAGAGAAAGAGAGAGAGAAACAGAGAGAGAGAGAGAGAGAGAGAGAGAGAGAGAGAGAGAGAGAGAGAGGGAGGGAAGGAGGCAAAGACAGAGACAGAGACAGACAGAAAGAAAAAAAGGAAAAGAAGAAAAAAGAAAAGAAAATAGAGTCTGACGAATGCTTTCAATAAAGTCAATACACTCGAGGGAGACGCATTAAGGGTCTCAGGGAACCCTACAAGACTTCCTGAGGGACGAGTCAAGAATACCAGCCGAAGGATTAGCGGCAGAGGCTTAGCTGTGATTGAGGAATGTTGTTGTGGCTGGAGAGGAGGAGGTCGTGCTGGTGTCCTCGGCGAAGGGAGATGGAAGGAGGGAAGGGAGACACGGAGGGAGAAACGGAAGGGAGGGGGAAGATTGGAACAAATGATGGGTTGGGACGATTGGAAAGGGACGCGAAGAGAGAGGAGGAAGAGAGGCAGTACTTAAAAAGAGGAGAGCGAGAACGAAGGGAGGAGAGAAATAAGGGGGAGACTGGTAAGGAAGATGGGATGCAAAGAGAGATGGAGGGGACGAATAGAGGGAGAAAGGGAGAAAAGATGACTGTAAAGGAAGACGGGACGCGAAGGAAGAAAAGGAAGAGAGGGAAGATTAGAAATAGAGATGAGACATGGAGGAAAAAGAGAAACGTAAAGGAGATTTTGTAAACAAGATAAACTGCTAATGGAGGTTGAAGTGGAAGCAAGGAAGAAAGATCAGAAAAACAGGAAGGGATGATTCTTCAGAAAAAAAAAAATCGAGAAGAGAGAAAGAAGAGTTAGCTGACTGAAAAAAGAGAGATGGAAAGCAGCAGTAGGGGAGCAAATAAGGGAAGGTTGGTAAGGAAAATATAGCACAAGAGACTGCAAGAGAAAAGGGGGAAATGAAGGAGATGGAGAGGACACGAAGAGGGATTAGAGGAGGGAAAGATTGGAAAGAGAGAAAAACATGCAACGAGAAACAAGAAGAAGGGGAGATTGGCCAGAGTGAAGGGAAACGATACAATAGAGATGTTCAAATATAACGAATATATACTGATACGTACAGTTAACTACCTCTACATATCTAATGAGAGAACTTTACACAAAAGACTATTCATGAAAGAGCAACGTTACATTAAGAAACTTGACGTATCAGTTGCATTACGAAGGATTCTAGTTTGAAAGACTTTATTGTAGTTCTCATGGTTAATAAAGATGATGTCATGATAG
>NC_091562.1:29643690-29649299 GCF_042767895.1 Penaeus vannamei
TTGAGTGTGTGTTTTGGAACTCCTGATACTCGCTATAGGGATGAACTGGCTCAGCAGGCGATTCTCCATGTTGGGAATGTATTTGGAATTTCGTTTTGGAGCTCTTTAGTTGGCGTTTCTTTATCTCCTTCTTTTGCGAATTAGGTAACGTTTTAGTATTTGGGTTTTCGTGTATTTAGAGACTGGTTTTGTATATCTTTCTGTCTCTCTTCCTTTCTGTTTCTTCCTATCCTTCTATTCATATATCTATTTGATACACTACGTTCTCTTAGACCTTAAAAATAGCTTCTTGTTTTTAACTGCAAATCAACCTAGAAAGAAATCAATAATAAAGAGTGAGAGAGAGAGAGAGAGAGAGAGAGAGAGAGAGAGAGAGAGAGAGAGAGAGAGAGAGAGAGAGAGAGAGAAAGAGATAGAGAGAGGAAAAAAATTGAAACTGAATTCCACATACAGTTCTTGCCAACGCACAGACTACATTGGTAATCCTCTTAACAAAATCCCGACCGACTCCCATCTACAGCAATCCCGAAAACCCATCACGGTGGCTTTCCCCTTTTCCGTTGTTTTCCCAACGCCCTTCGTCCGTTCTGCTTGCGGGACTGTTCTGTTCTTCGTGCTACTCTGTCTGTTTATTTCTCTCTCCGTGTCTTCCTGGCTGGCTTTGCGTTATGTGTTCTCTTTCTCTCTTTCTTTCTCTTTGCCTTACTCTCTCTCTCTTTCTATTTATCTATCTATCTTTCTCACTCTTTGATTCTGTCTCTCTCTCTCTCTCTCTCTCTCTCTCTCTCTCTCTCTCTCTCTCTCTCTCTCTCTCTCTCTCTCTCTCTCTCTCTCTCTCTCTCTCTCTCTCTCTCTCTCTCTCTGTGTCTCTCTCTCTCCGTCGCTCCATTCCTCCCTCTCTCTCTCTGTCTCTCTCTCCCTCTTTCTCCTCTCTCAATTTATTCAATTATGTATCTCTATCTCTCTTTCCGCCTTATCTCTCTTCATACGTCTTTCAAGCTCTCTCTCCGTGTCTTCATGGCTGGCTTTGCGTTATGTGTTCTCTTTCTCTCTTTCTTTCTCTTTGCCTTACTCTCTCTCTCTTTCTATTTATCTATCTATCTTTCTCACTCTTTGATTCTCTCTCTCTCTCTCTCTCTCTCTCTCTCTCTCTCTCTCTCTCTCTCTCTCTCTCTCTCTCTCTCTCTATCTCTCTCTCTCTCCTTCCCTCCATTCCTCTCTCTCTCTCTCTCTCTCTCTCTCTCTCTCTCCCTCTTTCTCCTCTCTCAATTTATTCAATTATGTATCTCTATCTCTCTTTCCGCCTTATCTCTCTTCATACGTCTTCCAAGCTCATGCCGCACGAGAGCTCTTCCATATGCAAACAGAATCGCAACACCGAAAAAAAAACTAAAACAAAACAAAGAAAGGAAGAACGAGAATGAACTGAGGAACGAGCTAAGGAAGAGAACGTGAGTGATGGCGATTGGAACGGCGGAGAGACACACAATGGCCTCAACATTGTGTGTCCAGGTAACGACTTTCCCCCTCCTCCCTCTTTAACTCCGCCCCTGCCCCCCCCCCCCAAAAAAAAAGAGGAAAAAGACGTAGAGGAAATAGCGTAGAACAACATTCTCTCGCTTCCCCCCCTCCTCTCAACTCCCCCCCCCACCTAAAAAAAAAAACTTTTAGCTCCCTCTTTCTACCGATCATTAAGCAACTGTAGTTCTGTAGGCCTTTCTTCCTTTTACTCTTATTCTGTTTCTTTTCTGTTTTTTGGGAAGATTTTTTTTCTCCTGTGGTATTGTTATTAAGTTGTTATCCCTTACGCCAGAAGATTGACAATACTAGGAATAGATGAAAACGAAATAGACACGTACATAGTCTCAGTAAGCAACCCAGGTAGAAAGTGCCTACAATGCGTCTACCCCCCACCCCACACACACACACACCACCAAAAAAAGTATATATATATCCTCATTACCCCTCCCCAAAGTTCAATTTCTACCCCGATTCCCCTTCCTCCTTTAACCCCCCCTACCCTATCCCCTTACCCCACACCCATCCACCTCCCCCATCCGCTCAACGCCTCCCCACCCCACCTACAACTCCCGACCCCCCTCAGACCTCCCCGAACCTCTGAAAGCCTCCCCTTAACTCCCCTTACACACCCCCCACCACCACCACCTATTTTTACCTCCCTCCAACTCTCTCCTACACCTCCCCCAACCTCACTTACCTCCCACCGCAACCCCCCTTCCACCCTTCCAACCCTCTTACACCTTCCCAACCTCCCTTAACCTCCCCCCCCAACCCCTCCTCCCTGAATACCTCCACCTCCCCCTCCCCATACACCTCCTTCCTGAACACCCCCACCTCTCCCCCCATACACCCCCTCCTGAACACCCACACCTCCCCCACACACACCTCCCCCCTATACACCGCTCTTCCTTGAACACCCCCCACCTCCCCCCACTCACCCCCCCTCCTGAAAACCTCCACCTCCCCCATACACCCCCCTACTTTACACCTCCTTCCCTGAACCCCCCACTTACACCCCCCCCTATACACCTCCTTCCCTGACCCCCCCCCCCCATACACCCCCTCCACGAACACCCCCACCTCCCCCCATACAACCCCACCTTCCCCATACACCCCCTCCTTAACAAACACCCCTGCAGCACCGCCCCCCAAACACCCCCACCTCCTCCATACACCCCATTCCTAAACACCCCCACCTCTCTCTCATACACCCCCCCTCCTTAACACCCTCACCTCCCTCCCTCCCCCACATTCACCCCAGCAGTCGTTACGGGGGTTTAGTTTTAGGCCCGTACACGCTACCGAGCAATATTTCCCCCCGTGGTTAATGAAGACGCAGGGGCTTGGCGGGAAATTCAATCTTGTTGTAAGTGCCTCAAGATTGATCGGGCTTGCGGCTTTCCTCATAACGCTGTGTGTGTGTGTGTGTGTCTTTTATGTTTTTTTTTTTTTTTTTTTTTGCATTGGTAGAATGTTCTCGTTTTTTTTATTATTATTATTATGTATGATATTTCCCCCCTTTTTTGTATACGTTTTCTTTGTGAGAATTTTTTTTTAAATAGTTTTTCTTTTTTTTTTTTTTTTTTCTTTGCTTTTGATTTCTGAATAGGTTTCCCTTTTCTTTTGAGTTTTAACTTCGTTTTGTTTTGTTTTCTGGATTGGTTTTCCCCTTCTTTGTTTTGTTTGATCAACATCATTACTTTTCTGTTTCATTATTATAATCATTAATATTCATATTGTTATTATCATCATTGTTGTTCCTGATGTTGTTGTTATTATTATTATTATTATTATCATTTTTGTTTTTTATCATTATTATTACTTTTATAATTACTATTATTGTTATTATAATAATGATAATGAGGATAATGATGATAATACTACTAATAACGAAAATAATGATAATAACAGTTACTCTTATTATTATTTTCTTTATCATTATTTTTGTAATTATCATCAATAGCATTGGTATTTTATCATTATCATCATCATTATTATTATCGTTATTATCATCATAATCAATTGCATCACTGCTATTACTGTCACACACTTCATGATTTGTTATCATATTCGTTTTAATTATCTTCATTTTGAATGCATATGTCATTACGTTCTTACTTTTCAACTTGATTTAATTTAGTCATTTTGCTATTCCTTTTATTTAGATTTCTAGAACGCAACGACTTAAAGTTTCCGAGACTCTTGTTAATACTTTTCAATTTATTCTTTTATTATGATTATTCAGATTCAAATGAAAACGAAAAGTAAATCTAAAAAGATGGATGAGAAAAGAAAGTTCCCGGAGATAAGAAAAATTGCACCCGAAAAAAAGAAATATGTATATAATATACAGTTATACAGTTAACAAAAAGGAAAGTAAAAAGAAGAATCATATACACTGAATCCTTTTTTATCATAATCTCCATATACATTAAGGTCCAGGAACTTTTCCCTGTCGTCTTTAATGAAATAAAAAAGTTATCCCAAATTCTGCGTAAAATGTTGAATCTTCTTATACTTTTCCCTGACGAAAGCGTCCATATTCTATTACACATTACTGTCAAAGAGAGGTTGACGGACGCCCTGTCAAGGCAACAGGGAGAGGTCTTCAATACCTTTTGCAGTCCTTGCCTTATGGTTTCTCACTGTCTCTCTGTCTCTCGTTCTCTCAGTCTGTCTGTCCGTCTGTCTGTCTCTGTCTCTGTCTCTGTCTCTCTCTCTCTCTCTCTCTCCCTCTTTCTCTCTCTCTCTCTCTCTCTCTCTCTCTCTCTCTCAATCTATCTATCTATCTATCTATCTCAGTCTGTCTGTCTCTCTGTCTCGCTCTCCCTCTCTCCCCTCCTCTCTCTCTCTCCCTATCTATCTCTATATATATCTGTCTATTTACTGCTAATGTAAGCTATTTAGTTACCTGTAGGTTGTGTTAAAGAAGCAGTATCAATTTAGCCTCCAGACGACTTCGTGGGTAAACGCATATCTGTGATTGCCAATAACGTTATAAATAGACGTGTTTTATCATAATCAATATATCCACTAGATCACAGCACGTTATTTTAAAATTGATCATTCACACTGTCGTTTTGACGTTGGGTACAAATTATATTCACTCCGTTGCAAATCTACAAGAATAAAATAAAGTATGTTTCTTATTTCTTTTAAGTCATACTATATTTTATTACAATAACTTTTATATTTGTTTGTTTACAGCATTAACCACAACAGCATTTGTCGAGAGGAAACACATAAAAAGAAAATTAACATTATATAGTATTTTCACTTTTACTTTCAGTTTCCGAGACTCTTGGGGGTATCTCCGACCATAAATAAGAGAGTCAAAAGTCGTGAAATCCAGTTGAATGGGGACTTCGTTATCTTGAAAAATGAATGCATTTTGTCCGTGAAAGTAAATCTCACTATAGTCCATTCACATGACTCACTCACGCCGGGCAGGAGACAGCAAGAGAAAGAATAAGTCTTTTAGATAACAGAGAAACAAGTCTGCGAGGCCTTTATATAGCTTTCTCGTGTCCTTGTTCTTCTTTCTTGCCTCTTCGTCTTTCCATTCTTAACTTCACTGGATTTCTTGCCTTTCCTTCGGTCCAGTTTGTTTGTCTTTATGTCCAGGTATTTTACTATGTTTGTCTGTTTGTTTGCTTGTTGGTCTGTCTGTCTAATTATTGGTTTGTTACTCTATCCTTTTATGTTGTCAGTTTCTTTCTCTCTCTCTCTCTATCTATCTATCTATCTCCCTCCCTCCCTCCCTCCCGCGCTCGCTCCTTCCTTCCGTCCCTTCCTTCCTCCTTCCCTGCCTCCTTCCCTTTCTTCCTTTCTCCCTCCATCTTTCCCTGTCTGTAGCCCTCTTCTTCTCCTTCCTCTCTCTCTCTCTCTCTCTCTGTTCTCTCTCTCTCTCTCTCTCTCTCTCTCTCTCTCTCTCTCTCTCTCTCTCTCTCTCTCTCTCTCTCTCTCTCTCTCTCTCTCTCTCTCTCTCTCTCTCTCTCTCTCTCTTTCTCCCTCCCTCCCTCCCGCGCTCTCTCTTCTTCCTTCTATCTTTTCTCATTATCCCCCCTCACCTCCTTCTCAGCCACCCC
>NC_091562.1:29649799-29652299 GCF_042767895.1 Penaeus vannamei
ATATATATATATATATATATATATATATATATATATATGTATATATCTATATATATATAAATGCCAGCTTGTCTGTCTTTTTGAAGGTCGTCTCTCGTTGTCCTCCTTTCTCTCCCTCCCTCCCACTTTTCTCAATCTCTCTGCCTCCCTTCTCCCCCTCCTCTTCAAACACTTCCAAGTCCGAGATTCGTTCGCTCTCCTCTTGCACCCCCCCCCCTTCCCCCCCTTCCCCCCATCGAACGAGGCGCTGCATGTTTACGGAGAAGTACATGTTACCATCTGTTACTTACGACCTTCTTAACGTCGACGCAAAGGGCAGTTAAAGGCAGATGTACCGAAGGGAGATGCTGGCTGCTGATCCCCCCCCCCCCCCCGCCCCCCATCGTCGGACCCCGGCAAAGCTTCGCGATGACTTTATCCAAGGGCCGTTGTGGGGTTACTATGACAACTCGCTGCTTGGGGTGGCGCCTGGATTTTGCATTGATGGGTGGATGGGGTGAGGAGAGGGGGTGGGAGGAAGGAGGGGAGAGGAGGGAGATGGAGGAAGGGAAGAGGAGGGAAGGAGGAGGGAGGGGAGGGAAGGAGGGAGGAGGGAAGGAGGGGAGGGAGGGGATGGAAAGGAAGGAGTAAGAGGGAGCGGTAAAGAACGGGGCGAGGAAAAGAATATGTAGATAAATGGAGAGAGAGAGGCAGAGATATATTTTTTTTTATATAGACAAATTGAGAGAGTGAGAGTGAGAGAGAGAGAGAGAGAGAGAGAGAGAGAGAGAGAGATACAGACAGAAAGACAGAGAAAAACAGAGATCGAAAGACAGAAAGACCAACGACCAATCAGACAAACCAACAGACAGACAGAGACATTTAGAAGCTCAATTAAAGGAAGGACGGACGATGTGATACAAAGAAATAAACAGTAGATTTACACACACGATTAAAGTAAAGAGTGACGCAGCCAAAGTAAACGGTGTTTGCCTTAATAATTTTATAGTCATAGACGAGAACACCAAAGGATCTCTTGGTACCACGCGCTTCATTTGCATAGGCAAGGGTTCTCGATTTTTTTTTTTTGTATGTATTTGAAGTACGTGCTATGCAGGATCTCTTTTTTTTCTTCTTTTTGGTACAATGTAATACATTAAAGTTTAATTAATTGTGTAAATGGATCTGTGTAGTAAAAACGAACGAGTGAAATAAAATGAAATAAAACATAGTATTATGAAACCCTTTTGCTTTGGCATTATTTGTCAAGATCAAGATTAAAAAAACGATTTTACCCCTCTTGAACCTTCAATTAAACACGTAAAAGAAATAAAAGAAATCCGTTCTCAACACAAAAAGAACGAAATGCATTAGTGATATTTCTGATGCGAAAGTCCCCGACAAAGAAGACCAATCTAACGTCAAAGCGATATTTAAATCGGCCCCAAACACTTCAGCAGTAACAAAAAAGCCGCCTTAACAAAAGCTACGGTCGGGGCAGCCTCTCTCTCTCCCCTCCCGTATCTATTTCTCTTCCTTTGTTGCAGACACGTCAACCCTTTCCCTCCCTTGTTCCATCTTACATATACACACGCACTCATTTTTCTTTTCTCTCTCTCTTTTTTTTCAGAGGCGCCCGCATTCGCACGTGCGCGAACGTATACGCTCTTGGCTATGTTTGTCCGTATGCACGTGTATGCGTATGTACGGAAATCTTAGGTTCACATGCAAGGACATAGATACGGGATAGATACGTCACATACACGCACACACGCACACACAAACACACACACACACACATACACACACACACAGACACACGCACACACACACACACACACATGTGCACGCACACACAAACGCGCGCGCCCGCACGCGTAACTCCCTCCCCAACCCTTCCTTTCCCACACACCAAAGCTGTCATACACACGACCCTTTTATATATATGTATGACTTGTTTTTGTTTTGCGGTTTTACCGTGTACACCCCCCCCCCCCTTCTCGTAGTCATCCAATTTTTTCTCTTCGATTTTTTCTCTCCTCTTCTTCTCTATACTTTGTCATATTTTTCTTTTCTTTTCTTTTATCATCTTTCTTTCTTTTTCTCTCCTTTTCTTTATGTTTTATCTCTACTATTTCTCATATTCCTTTTCCACTCTGTTCTCCATCACTCCTTTTTTTCCGCATCATTTACTCCTTTCTATGTCCTTCTTCCAGCATCCTTTTCCCTTCTGCCATCTTTCTCTTCTTTTTCTTACTTTTGTTAACGTGTGTTTGCTATTCCTCATGTAAACTTTTGACAAATTCACACGTGGCATTGTGACTATGCCTTTATGAGAGAGAGAGAGAGAAGAGAGAGAGAGAGGGAGAGGGAGGAAGGAGAGGAGAGGAGGGAAAGGGGAAAGGGAGAGGAAGGAAAGGGAAAGGAAGAGAAGGGAGAGGAAAGGGAGAGGAGAAGGGAAGGGAAGGGAGAGGAGGGAGAGGGAGAGGGAGAGAGAGAGAGAGAGAGAGAAAGAAAGAGA
>NC_091562.1:29667299-29669799 GCF_042767895.1 Penaeus vannamei
ACGCAAGCTGCTACTCTTGTTTCCTTCTGGATTTTTGCATAGAATGAAAAGTGGCACTGGAACATCTGACACCCACACCCACACCCCCACACACCCCCCCACACACACACCCACACACCCACACACGCACACACAAACTGTTACTCTTGCAGGCTCGACGATTTCTGCGGAAGTTTCCGGTTCGTGTTTTCTTTGGGAGTTTTCTGCTTTTTTTTTTCTTTGATTTTTTTCTTGTTTTCCATTCTGTTCATTTTTATCTCTTTCTTCTGATCTCTGTGTGACTGTCTGTTCTCTCTCTCTCTCTCTCTCTCTCTCTCTCTCTCTCTCTCTCTCTCTCTCTCTCTCTCTCTCTCTCTTTTATCTCTTTCTCTCTAATCTCTCTCTCTCTGTCTCCTCTCTCTCTCTCTCTCTCTCTCTCTCTCTCTCTCTCTCTCTCTCTCTCTCTCTCTCTCTCTCTCTCTCTCTCTCTCTCTCTCTCTCTCTCTCTCTCTCTTCATTCATCCTTTCCCTCTTTCACAGTCTCACTCTAACAAAACGAAAAAAAAAGAGAGAGAAAAAAAACAGTTTTTGGGACAGGTGTTAAATCCATATATTTTTTCCTTTCCTTTTATAACCGTCGCTCACCTTCCTATCACTATTTCCTATCACATTTTCATTATTTTTTACCCATCTCTATACGATCCCTTTCGCCTTATAATCTCTTTAGAACTTCCTCCTTATTTTTTTTATCATTAACCTTTTTTCCCTCTTAGTGTTAATACTCTGATAATTCTGATTCTATGACATGTTCTTTATTCTTAACCAAGAAAAAAAAACTTAATTAATGAATTATATAAATCGACACGGGTGGGGGAAGAATAATGGACGGAGATGATTCTTTAACGAGAGGAAGTTTGCAAAGAAAAGAAAAGAAAAAGAAAGAAATAGAAGAAAAAAATAAAAGGGAAAAATCTCTACCTAGTATCCATCTTTCCCTCGGGAGTTAGGCAGCAGAAAGGAATATAAACAAATATTCCCTTTTTGCTCTCTCTCTCTCTCTCTCTCTCTCTCTCTCTCTCTCTCTCTCTCTCTCTCTCTCTCTCTCTCTCTCTCTCTCTCTCTCTCTCTCTCTCTCTCTCTCTCTCTCTCTCTCTCTCTCTCTCTCTCTCTTTCTTCAGCTCTTCCTATATTCAATTCACTTTCTCACTCTTTCTTTTGCTCCTACCACTATCCTCCTTCTCTTTCCTATCTATCCTATCTTATATCCTTTCCATCTTCTTTTCCCCTCTTCTTACCACTCTCCTTTCCCTCTCCTTCTCCTTCCTTATTTCCCTCATTCCTCTATCTCCTCTTTTTTCCATTTCTTCCCTTTCTGCCTCGTACTATCCCTCCTTTTTTTCTTTCTGTCTCATTTTCTATCCCTCTCTTCCCCTCCCCTCAACCCATATCTCCATCCTTCCATTCTCTTTCCCTTCATTATCCCTTTCCTGTCTTTCTCCTTCTGCTCTCTTTCCCTCTCTCTGCCTTCTTCTCATCTCCCCTTTCTCCATCCCCCCCTTTTCTTTCATCGCTGTTTCCCTTCATCCTATTTTCCTCCCCCTCACTTCTTTTTTTCCTACCTCCCTTCCTTCTTCCCTCACACTCTTTTCTTTTCCCGACCTGCCTTCCTCCCTTCTTTTCTTTTCTGCCACGCTCCTTCTCTTTTGTCCTCATTCCCTTCCTCCCTCCCTCAATCCCTTTTCTTCTCCACTTCCTTCCTCCCTCCCTCCCTTTTCTCCTCTCTTCCCTCCTTCCCGTCACTCCCTCTTCTCCTCCTCCACTTCCTTCCCCCCTTTCCTTCTTTTTTCACATTCCCTCCCTCCGTTTCCTCTTCTCTTCCCTCCTTCCTCTCACTCCCTTTCCTTCTCCTCCACTTCCTTCCCACCCATCTTCTTTTTTCTCATTCCCTCCCTCCCTAATATCCTCTCTTCCTCCTTCCTCTCATTTCCTTTTCTCCTCCTCCACTTCTTTCCCCCCTTTCCCCTTTTTTTCTCATTCCCTCCCTCCCCTATTATCCTCTCTTCCCTCCTTCCTCCCTCCCTTTTCTCCTCCTGCACTTCCTTCCCCCTTTCCCTTCTTTTTTCACATTCCCTTCCTCCCTTTTCTCCTTTCTTCCCACTCTTTCCCCTCACTCTCTTTGTTTCTCCTTCACTTCCTTCCCACCCATCTTTCTTTTTTCTCATTCCCTCCCTCCCTATTATCCTCTCTTCCCTCCTTCCTCCCATTTCCTTTTCTCCTCCTCCACTTTTTTCCCCACTTTCCCCTCTTTTTTCTCATTCCCTCCCTCCCCTATTATCCTCTCTTCCCTCCCTCTCACTCCCTTTGTTTCTCCTTCCCCTTTCCCTTCTTTTTTCTCATTCCCTCCCTCCCCTATTCTCCTCCTGCCCTCCCTTTTCTCCCGCAACGCCCACCGGGAACTTCTACCATCGCAATCGCATCAAATGGTCGTTTTACTCAAAGTTGAACCCAGCGGCATCTCGGA
>NC_091562.1:29689799-29692299 GCF_042767895.1 Penaeus vannamei
AACATAATGTTAAAAACAAAAAAGAAGGAGGAGAAAAGATGGTGGATAAAGAAGGAGAGGGGAGGGACAAGGAGGAGGAGGAGAAGGTAGAGAAGGGTAAGACGCACGTGTTCGTTTTCCCACGGGTGCTGCAGGAGGCGGAAAGGAAAAGGGCAAAGGAGGGATGAGTATGGAGGGGGAGATGGGGGGGTGGGGGTGAAGGGAGGCGTCGAAGGATGTGTGGGACGAAGGTTGCGGGCGAGGGGGGCGGGGTGAAGAAGAGAGAAGTGGGAGAAAAGAGAGAGAAGTGAAGGAAGGAAAATGATAAGAAGACTTGAAGATGGAAGGAATGCGTGGATAATTTAAATGAAACCAAAAAAAAGTACCTAACTTCCTCTCCCCCCAACCACCACCACAACCTTCCCCCGACATAAAAATCATAAACATAGTAATAATAACGATAAAAGACTTTCTTGAACCAAACGAGTGATGACAAACTACAACTCGGAGAGAAATGCTAATTCAAACAAATTTAAAACAAAATTAAAAACACATACAAAAAAAAAAAAAAGAAAATCCGACTTAGACACTGCAAAGTGAAAAAAACGAAAAGAAAAAAGTCACAAATATGACGAAAGACATAAAGACCCGGAGAAAAAAATCGTAAGACTTTAAGAAGAAGAAAAAAAAAGGTTATTATCAAGGATAAAAGAGAGAAATATAGTTGGTGTCTGTACTTAAGAAGGGGAGACGGGACATCAGTGTCAGGTAAATGATAAATTAAAGTCCGTCAAAAAGGGACTGAGTAATGGAAGGCACATTGTTATGAATGGGGGAACAAGGGGAGAGGAAGAGCAAAAAGGGGAAAGGGAGAAGGAGAAAAAGAAGGGAGTGACAGAAGGAGGAAGGGGGGCCTAGGGAAGGAGAGAAGGAGACAAAGAGAGAAAGAGAGAGAGAGAGAGAAAGAGAAAGAGAGAGAGAGAGAGAAAGAGAAAGAAAGAGAGAGAGAGAGAGAGAGAGAGAGAGAGAGAGAGAGAGAGGTGGGATCTAGAAAGAGATAGAAATAAGAGAAATCTAGTAGATTACAGTAGACAACATTGCACAGGAATGAAGCAAAGAAGTGAAGAAAGAAGGATGACAAAGAATATCACATTTTTTTCATGGCATCTGAGACTATAGACCCGAATCAGAGCGACTTAGTTAAAAGCGGCCAGACAAGTACGTAGAGTTTTTTTTTCTAACTAAAGACCACAAAGCAAAAACACATTTTGAGATCTCGTTTATCAAATTTTTTATCACAAACAGCAAATCCCCCCCCCTACCCCCCAAAAAAAAGATATATATATATATATATATATATATATATATATATATATATATATATATATATATATATATATATATATATATATATATATTTTTTTTTTTTTTTTTTTTTTTTTTTTTTTTTTTATAAAGTTAATACATAAGATAGGAGGTATATTGAATGAAATAATGGATAATTAAAAAACGATAAAGGATGTCAAAGTCAACAAATAGCGAAATAAATGCAGTACAAAATCTGGTGAATAGTACACAAGCGACATATCGGCCAATCCCCTCTGTCAAGGAGCGATCGAAGAGAGGGAGAAAGGAAGGTGAAAGAAATAGTAGAAGACGAAGAAGAAAAGGGGGGATGCGGAAGGAAGAGAGGAAATAGGGATTTTGAGAGGAGGGGGAGAGGGGATAGGGAGACGAAGGAGGAAAAGAGAAGGAAGGGAGGGGAAGTAAGGAAAGAAAGGGAGGGAGAGTGAAGATAAAAGATAAAAGGGGAATAAGGATACGAAAAAGAAAGGGGAGTAGAAACGGAAGGGGAATGGGGAGACGAAGATGATTGGGATACAAAGGAGAAGAGGAGAGGAAAAGAGAAATTGTATGAAAGGGAAATATAAATGGGAAAATAAAGGAGACAGACGTGAGATGGGAAAGAATTGAGGAGAGAGAAGGGTGTGAAGAAGAGAATAGAAGTAAAAGGGGTATGGAACAAATGGAGAATTAAAAAAAAACACACAGAAAAACGAGAAAGTATGCAGAAAGAAAAGGGGAAACAGATAAAAGGAGAGAGTAGTTGTAGGTAGCAAACGTGAAAATGAGATGACAGACACAGGAGAAGCAGAAAGGGGAGTAGGAGAGAAGGGAATATGAAACGAAGTAAAAGGGGAAATGGGAGAGAATTGAGAGAAGGAGAAAGAGAGTAAAATGAGAAGGGTGATGGAGAGCAACCGTAGAAGAAAGAGTAAGTGCTGAGTAAGCATAGGAGATGAATATGAACAGAGAGCGAGTTGGAGGAGAGGGACATAAAGAGGCGTAAAGGAAGAAGGAGCGACGGAAGAAAAGGGAAGGAAGGAATGCGAATAAGGACAATATATTACACTGAGCAACGAGTTAGCTTACAACCGCTTCCTCGACAACCCCTGTCCTTAACTTCCTTTTTTTCGAATGAATGAAAAAAAAAAAATCCTTCGCCTCTACCCCCCCCCCC
>NC_091562.1:29697548-29707548 GCF_042767895.1 Penaeus vannamei
TTTGCGTGACCACAGAGGGAAGGAGAAGAGCAGATGACAATAACAATGGTGTCCTTCCCCCCTCCCCTCTTCTCCCTCGCCCTCTCCCTACCCTTGCTAATGGTACCCCTCACTCCCCTACCAGTGGCTCTCTTACTGGCCCCCTTACCAATGGTGTTCCAACTGCCCCTTACTTACCCTCTCTCTCCCCTCTCTACGGTGTTCCCCTCTCTCCCTTAGCCCCTCCCAATGGCTTTCCCCACTCCCCCTCCCCCACTTAATACCCCCCCACCCCTTCCGCGCCATCCCCCCTCCCATAAAAAAAGAAAGAAAGAAAAAAAAAGTTTCATTGGATTAAACCAGGGTTGAAATATACCCGTGTTTACTCTTCATCCATCATTCCGGTAATGGACAAAGCTACGCGACAGCATCTTGTCCGGGAGGTTCGATATGGGGGGTGGGGGGGGGGGGTAGAGAGAAGAGGAGGCGAGGGAGGTAGAGGGTGAGATAGGGAGGGGATAGATCAAGGGAGGTTAGAAAGGTAGAAGAGAGGGGGTAGGGAGATCAGGGGAGTTTAGAGGGGGGTGATATGGGGGGTGGGGTGAGGTGGGATGGAGCTGCAAGGGTTGAAAGGGGTGGTGGTGGGTGGGGGAAGTTGACGGGGAGTTATAGTAGGATGAATTAGGATAGTGAGAGAGAAGGTTGTCTGGGGAAAGGAGGAAGAAGAAAAGAAGGGAGAATGGAGAGGGGAAAATAAGAAGACAGGAACGAATGAAGGAGAGAGGAAAAGAGGGAGGAAGGAAGGAAAGGCGATAAGAAGAAGGAGGTGAAAAGAGGAAGGAGAGGGGAAGGGAGTAATGCGAGTGGCAAGAGAAATCGGGAGAAATCCAGAGAAAGAGGATGAATGTTGGAATAAGGGAAAAAAGAAATAGAAGGATTAAAGAAGGATTGGGAGACAGGCAAAGCGACAGACAGAGAGACATATCCACACACACTCACAGACAGGCAGACAGACAGACAACTAGAGAGAAAGACAGACAGACAGATGAACAGATATAGATAGGAAGATAGGTAAATATATGAATAAACACAGATAGACCGATAGATAGAAAGACAGACAAACAAAGATAGAAAGACTGAGAAAGAACACGAAAAGGAAAAAAAACAAAAACCAGAAAAAAACAAAGCAAAAATATTGACTGAAATTCGCAAAAAAAACAAAACACATACGACCCTCCAGCCCAGCACCACGTAAGATGAAGGAGGGAGATGGAGAGAAAGGAGGGGAACGAAGAGAAGAAGAGGAGAGGGGAACAGAAGGGAAGAAGAAGGGGAGAAGGGTAAGAGGAGAAGGGGGGAAGGGAGGGGAACGGGAGGAGAAGAGGGGAGGAGGAGGGTGTAGCTAAAAGGGGCTTCAAGGATGCAAATAACAAGAAAGAACACGACACGGCATCACAAAGGGTAAAGGGGTGGAAGGACAGGGAAGATGAATGTCGGAGGTGGGTAATGATGAGGAGAGAGAGAGGGGGAGAGAACAAGTGAGGCTGCGTAGAAGAAAGATGACATATAGTTCCTCTTTTTTCTCTTTCTTTTTTATTCTTTTTAAGAGGAAGGAAACTGTGTAGCTGTATGTGCTTATAGAAAATTAGAGGTACATTCTACGATATCATAAGAGGTACGATATACTAAAATAAACCTTAAGCTTGTAAGATTTATGGTACGGCAATAAATAATTTGAAAAAAATGGGTAAGAATAGCAAACATATATAAGCAAATATACACAAAATACAATTCAATTTTCACGTAAGCATATACGATCATCACTATAACCCTTTTAATCTCACAATTACCTCGTCGACTTCTCACAACCATATAAGAGGAATTATCTCACGGTGTTTACGACAATTGTATATTTCTACCAGCGAGACAAGAGTCATTTTAATCTCGAACTTTAGGGCTGGGTTGTGAAAACTGAACCGCGCGATCCAAATGCCTTTGTCTGCGTGTAGGAGTTACGACCCCCACAAAGGCCGTAACAGCAGCGGCGGGTCTTCGTCTGCAGTGCTGGCTAGACTTTGCCGATCTCCTCTGCTGCAGCCGCGGGGTATCGGTGGAGTGGAAGGGGGGTGGGGATCGGTCTGTCTGTTTGTCTGTCTGTCTGACTGCTTGTCTTTTCTTTATTTCTTTCTCTGTTTGTTTGGTTGACTGTATTTTATTTGTGTGTTTGTTTGGCGGCCCTTTCTGTCTTTCTATCTGATGGCTTGTATGTCTGCATCTCGCTTTATCTGTCCACTCCTTCACCACCACCTCTCTCTCTCTCTCTCTCTCTCTCTCTCTCTCTCTCTCTCTCTCTCTCTCTCTCTCTCTCTCTCTCTCTCTCTCTCTCTCTCTCTCTCTTCTCTCTCTCTCTCTCTCTCTCCCGCTCTCGGTGGCTTTTGCTTTATGAGTCGCGTGTGCTGCTCATTATCATAATACAAACGTGCTTGCATTCGGCCTCCCACTACTTGCAAATTTAGGCGAACACGTAGACACACCGAGGCCTTGAATAATTACTCTTGAGCTAGATTAGTACAAACGGAAACACACGTACGCATATAGACACACAGACATCAGTGAAGCGTACATACAAGCCATCAAATGCACACATATAAATAGACACTAGCACGCATCAGCATACACATGGACAAGCAAATACGCTCACACACAGACAGACAGACACACACACGCACACACACACACACAACTGTACACTCACTAGCGCGTAAAACTAAACTTTCAAGTAAATACTCTTAGCTATAAAAACAACCAACATAGAATTCTTAAAACAAAGAATTTGAGTGTGTTCGTGTGTATATGTGTGTGCGAGTGTATGTGTGTGTGTGTGTGTGTATGTGTGTTTGTGTGTACATGTTTAAACATACACATACTACATCATTTCCTTTAGTCTGTGCAGAGATTATAAGATATCAACACTTCTCGCCTATTAATTTTGTACCCTGACGTTGAAAAGTATTTTTGTAAGCTTAAGTGGAAACCCCAGATAAAGCATCGACCAATGTAACTCTCTCTCTCTCTCTCTCTCTCTCTCTCTCTCTCTCTCTCTCTCTCTCTCTCTCTCTCTCTCTCTCTCTCTCTCTCTCTCTCTCTCTCTCTCTCTCTCTCGCTCTCCCGCTCGCCTGCGCTCGATCGTTCTCTTCTTTTTTATCTGTCTGACTGTCTGCCTCTCTGTCTGTCTATCTCTCTCTCTCTCTCTCTCTCTCTCTCTCTCTCTCTCTCTCTCTCTCTCTGTCTGTCTGTCTCTCTGTCTCTGTCTCTCTGTTTGTCTGTCTGTCTGTCTGTCTCTCTGCCTCTGTCTCTGTCTCTCTCTCGCTCTCTCTCTCTCTCTCTCTCTCTCTCTCTCTCTCTCTCTCTCGTTTTGCGTTTAGCGTTGCAGAATGTACTATCTGGCACCCCTTATAACAATGGCACCCTTATCTCTTTGGCACTGCTAGATTCTCTCCCCTGATGCTCACTTTCCACAGTTGTAGCAGTTTGTATTTACCCTTTCTCTTTCTTCGTCTTCTTTAACGTATTCTCTCTATCTCTTTCCTTCGTGTGGTTCTTTTCTCTAAAAACAAATCCGATTTTGAAATACTTATTTGGGATGTGCTGCCCAAAACAGAATAAGCACAGGATAATAGAAAATAAAAAGTTTTAAAGGAGTTGCTTTAATGGTCGACAGCATTTGGCATTTCATTTGCATCTTACTGACTGACGTGACAGCATAATCATTCTAGCGTTGCCTGCATTGTTGGCATAACGGCATATTTGCTGCATCCCTGGAGAGAAGAAAATTAACTTCTGAAATATTAGAAAACGCTGGACAATTATAACGTTTGTTTGTTTTTAAATATGCGGATAGCCTACAGATAAGAAATGGTGAAACAAAACAAAGCAAAAAAAAAAAAACGAAAGATAGAAATAATCATATATACAAACAAGTCAGACAAAGTAGAGAAGAAAGAAAGAAAGAAAGAAAGAAACAGATATCAATTCCCCTCAGAAAAAAATACTTCTCTCGCAAAATAAAGAAAATAAAGAGAAAAATAGAATAGAGATAATGATAATCGGACGACGCGAACGAAATCGGCGCGGTCTGCGCTCCCCTCGCCTGGCCATTCCACCCACGCCACGCAATCAGAGTCGCAGCGGCCTCTTGAAGAACAACGTCTTGACGAACAGATACCTTAGTGCGATGAGCCTCCACTTCTCAAGAGGATACCAAGACCCCGATCCGTCATAAGGGCTATCCTTCTCTTGTCTGCGAGAGGGAATTTCGACTTTGGCGAGTCCAGGGGTTAGGCACTGTCTCCAAACGCTCTCCCAGATTTAAGCGAGGCGTAAGACTATGGTACGTGGACCTTTTATTGATGAAGACTCGCCTCGCGAAGGAGGGAGGAGGGTGGTGGAGGTTGGGGGGGCGTGGTCTTCTCAGGGGGGAGGGGCTAGGCTCCTCACAAGGAGGGGGGGAGGGGGAGGAAGGATTTGACTCACAGGGGGGAGGGGGGTCTCTCACGGGGAAGGGGGTAGAGATAGAAGGAGGATAGGAAAGGGGGAGGGGAAAGGAGGAAGAAGAGTAGCATCGGGGAATAGGAAGAGGAGATGAAGGAGGATGGGAAAGGATGTAAGAGGCATAAAGAAAGATAAAGAAAGTATGAAAGAGAAGAGGATGACGAAGGAAGAGAACCAGACGTAAAATAGAAAGTAAAATCCGAAAGAGGGAAATAAGATGAAGCAAAGCTCATACGAAGGGAAAAACAGATGAAAGAAATATGAAGAAGGAGAGAAAGGGAAAAGCTATGTATATAGATACGAAAGAGGAACCACAGATTTCAAAATAATGTGCAATTTCGATTTTAATTATATCCTAAAATAATAAAGGCTTTGGGAACGATATAATCTATAATGATTTTCCATGATTGCTGTTGATAGGTGTAATAAATATGCAATAACAGTGGTTGAAATGAGGATATTATTGAGCTTCTACTCTTGCTGAAAATACTTATATCTTTATTTTTATTATTGTCAATCATTGGTCTTAATGATGATGCCTATGTGTTATTCTTGTTATTGAAAGTTTTTGTCTTACTTACTATTGTTATTATTATCATTATCATTATCATTATTATTGTCATTTATTATTATTATTAATATTATTATTATTATTATCATTATTATTATTATTATTATTATTATTATTATTATTACTATTGTTGTCATCATTATTATCATTATCACTATTATTACTACTATCATTATCATCATTGTAATTATTATCTTTATTATTATCATTATTGTTATTCCTATTATTATCATTGTTATTGGTATTATTATTATTATCATCATTATCATTATCATTATCATTATTATTACTGTTACCATTATTACTATCACCATTACTATCATTATTATGATATGATGAAAACAATAGCTATTATTATTGTTTTCTTGAAATTATATTTTTCATTAATATAGTTAGTACATAATTATCATTATCATTATCTTCTAATACGAATACCACCATTGATATCACAACAACAACAATCATAACTACAACGAAAGTGAATCAATAACAAATAAATTAAAATCGATAAAGCAACCAACAACAAGAATAAAGCAAATACAAGGCAAGCCCTATGCACTCAATCGAGGTTTGCATATATTTATAACAACAGCAATAGTTCCTGCAGAGTTTAGTTGCAGTTCCCAATCACACAGCAGACTCCAGGGGGCACTACGCTGATATTGAGAGCCGTAGTTAGTGTGATAACATGCGTAAATCGCCAGCCTTTTGACAGTTTCCAGTCCACTGTGTAAAATGTGATTGCTTTCGGGAAATGAGGACTTTGCTTATTTGTAATGTTATTGTTATTTCTATTTGTTTTCGTTATTACTGTTGTTGGGTATTATTATTATTGCTAGTAATGTATATATATATATATATATATATATATATATATATATATATATATATATATATATATATATATATATATATATTATCATTGGTGTTATTATTGTTTATTGTTATTATCTATTATTGATATTATGATTGGTAACATTATCATTATCAATTATTATTATCATTATTATATTGTTATTATCAATGTTACTACCATTATCATAATTCTTTATCATTTATCAAGAATTTTGTTAATAGTATTATTTTTTTATCATTACTATTATTTTAATTGTTACCATTATCATCGTTGCTATCATCATTATCATGATCATCAATATCATTATCAATGCATTGTCAAAAATCACCCTCATTACACTTAACATTATGATCCTCAGTACATCGAAGGTCTTTGTGTGACTTTCAACCTTGATGAAATGCCTTTAAAGCGTGCTGTACGAAACACCTTGTCATGTCCACGTCATACACCCACATCCCTCCCCCCCCCCCCCCTCACCACTTTTTTTTTCTCTGTCTCTCTCCTGTATCATATCCCACTCCATCTTTACGCTTTTATCCCTGCCATAGCCTCCCCCCCCCCCGCCTGAGTCCCCCCACCACCCCCTCTACTCCGTTCCCATTGTCTTATGACGTGTTAAAAAGGAAAGGAAAAAAAAAGAAAAAAATAAGGGGAGGGGGGGAGGGGCAGTGGGATGAAGAGCGGCAACGACCTTTAGACTTGAACTGCCTCGTTCCTCTTGTTCCTTGTCGGCCTTTGTTCTCTCTCGCGTCCCTCATCTACCGTTGTTTCCTTCTTCTTCTTCTCTTTCTCCTCCTCTTCTTGCGTGTCTCCGGTTCACTTTCCTGCTCTTCGTTTCTGGTTGTCTTTTTTTCTCTCTCTCTGCCTCATCCTCATCATAGTTTTTCTTTTTTGTGTCAGTTTCTTTCTCCTCTTTATCTCCTTTTCTTCGTTTCGTTCTCACTTTTCCTCCTTTTTCTCCCTTTCTTCCTCCTCCTCCTCCTCCTATTCTTCCTCCTACACCACCTGTTCCTTCTCCTCCCCTTCATCTTCCTCCTTCTCTTCCTCCTACACCACCTGCTCCTTCTCCTTCCCTTCATCTTCCTCCTTCTCTTCCTCCTACACCACCTGCTCCTTCTCCTCCCCTTCATCTTCCTCCGTCTCCTCCTCCTCCTCCTGCACCACCTGCTCCTCCTCCTTCTCCTCCTTCACTTTCCGCCGTGTCTTTGTCGCCTTTGGATGACTTTTGAGGAACAACTGACAATCAGATTTCCTTTTGTCTGGCATGCAGTTAAAATCTTGTATTGTCCGTCTTTATGTCGGGTTTTCTTTCCCTTTTGAATTTCTTTTGGGGGACTTTCCTTTAATTGAGTCTCAGGCCCTTTTTTCCCTTGTGACATCTCTTGAGTTAATATGAAACAATGTACAATTAAACACTTTTTTCCCCTTCGGTCCAAAAGTTAATTTCCTGGAGTGAAGGGAAAGTTGGTGAAGGAGTAAGATGATTCATAAAGCTTCAGCCAAGCAGTCAGTTAGACAGTCTGGCGTCTCTCTTTCCTTTTGACGTACGCCAAAAGGTGCTCTTTTCTCTCTTCCTCTTCCCCCTATTTACCATTTACTCCTTCTCTTGCGTGTTTTCTCCTCTGCTTTCCACGCAACTTTTCCCATCTCTCTGTCCACTCTTATTTTTAATTTATCTATTATCATTTTTTTTTTTTTTATTCTTTTACTTTTTATTTATTTTCCCCCTTTCTCCTCTCCTCACCTCTCTTGGGATATCTGCCTCTTCCCACCTACCTCTACCTCTTCTCTTCCTCTTCCCCCTATTTACCATTTACTCCTTCTCTTGCGTGTTTTCTCCTCTGCTTTCCACGCAACTTTTCCCATCTCTCTGTCCACTCTTATTTTTAATTTATCTATTATCATTTTTTTTTTTTATTCTTTTACTTTTTATTTATTTTCCCCCTTTCTCCTCTCCTCACCTCTCTTGGGATATCTGCCTCTTCCCACCTACCTCTACCTTTCCCTCTCCCCTCACTCCTCTCACCCACGATACCTGAATTTCAATCCCCTTCGATCCGGGACCAGCAGAATGTTCGGAAGGGAAGCATGTGATGTTCTCTCTCTCTCTCTCTCTCTCTCTCTCTCTCTCATTCTCAGTCTCTCTCTCTCTCTCTCTCTCATTCTCAGTCTCTCTCTCTCTCTCTCTCTCTCTCTCTCTCTCTCTCTCGCTTTCTCTCTCTCTCTCTCTCTCTCTCTCTCTCTCTCTCTCTCTCTCTCTCTCTCTCTCTCTCTCTCTCTCTCTCTCTCTTTCTTTCTTAATCTCATTATCAGTCGAGATTTCTCTTTGTCCTTCTGTCTGTCTGTCTATCTAGTTGATTGTTTGTCTCTGTCGCTCCCTTTCTCTCTCTCTCTCTCTCTCTCTCTCTATCTATCTATTTATCTATCTACTATCTATTTCTCTCTCTCTCTCTATCTATCTATCTATCTATCTAGCTGTCTATCTATCTATCTATCCATTTATCTATCTATCTACTATCTATTTCTATCTCTCTCCCTCTCTCTCTCTCTCTCTCTCTCTCTCTCTTTTCAGCAGTATCCGCAGTACGTATAAAAATCAATGCACATTTTCGCCAGTGACTAGGGAATATGCTGCTGAAATTGTGCAGCATCTGAGCCGCCGCTGTTTGTTACATTTTCTTAATAATTTTGTTTCACATTTGTTTACTACACTATTATCGGATAATTTGAAAAAGGTGAATACACAGAAAAGAAGCAGATGTGAACACCAATTACACATGATAAAGTGACTGACAGGATCTCGATTTTCGAAGAATTAAACATTTCCGCATAAATTTCGGCAGTGAATTTTTAAATCCTTTTGCGACCGAAAGGCATTATTTATTCCCACTTATTTAGAGCTCTGTTTTTGTATCATGGGAATTTTTTGAGGCTCTGTCTTGATCTAAAAGGTCATTCATGTGACCTTGCTTCAACTCCCTACGAAATATTTGTCGGGTCGAGTGATTGATGTCTCATTAAAATCCTTTTTATTTATTTTATTTTTATTTTTTTTATAGAAAGGGACAATATCAGTTGAATTATTTTTATTATCCTTGTCGTTACTGCTAACTGTAGATTTTTTTAGGAGCATCAAAATATTACAGTCAGTAATAGCACTATCATTTCAAATACCATCATGAAGGTTTTTTTTATCATTTTTATCATAGGTGATTTGTCGGCAGTAAGACATTTAAGTTTCATGCACTAGAATATTTTCATTAATTTTCCTTTTCTCTCTCCTTTCAGATCCTAACGCTTGTCAACGACAGTTCTGTTTTTCTCAACAAGACTGTGAACTCGTCTGCATTCAGCTACCAGCTGGCACCCCTCATCCCTGGCCACACCTACTCAATCAGCCTATTGGCTCTGTCTAAGATGGGGGCGGGGCCATCGTCACAACCAATCAGACTTCAGACAGACCCAGCCCTGCTCAATCCTTTAGCCAATCGGCATGCTGGATCCGAGGGTGTGGTCCGTGAAGCATGGTTCATCGTGTTAGTGGGCGGAGCAATGTTCTTCCTGTTGTTGGTGTTTGTGGTTCTGCTCTACATAAGGAGGTACCACAATAAGGCATCGAAACTCCCAACTTTAAATGGTAAAGACTGAGATGATACACCGTTTGTGTTGATAATGTATTTGTTGAAAATAATATTTTATTTTTCGTTCTATTTTTTTTTTTTTTTTTTTGGGGGGGGAATTCTTTTTTTCTATTGTCTTTTATTAGTAGTGTCATTATTGTTTACATGTCGTTATTATTGATAATATGATTAATCGATATAATTATAATAAGTGTTACTATTATTGTTAGTAATAGTAGTAGTAGTAATATGGCTAAAGCATATATAATTTGAAAATGTTTATCTTTTTTCTTTTGTTGTTGTTGTTGTTTTGCTTGGTGATTTCTAGACATGTATACGTAAGTATGCCCCTGGTGATTAAAACATAACTATACGCCTATGAGTTATATTCGATATTATTAAAAGCTGCAATAGTTGTGGTAT
>NC_091562.1:29722548-29725048 GCF_042767895.1 Penaeus vannamei
ACATCGAAATATAACACAGAACAGATATAAATGGCGCATTTTGAAATACTGGGAAGTGGCAAGGGCTCATAGGAGGGGAAGGGGTGAGAGAACAGTGAGTCGGCTTGCGGCGAGGAGAGGAGGGGAACGAGAGGTGGAAGGGAAGAGAGGTATTAGAAGGTGGAAGGGGAGAGGGGAAAGGGAAGGAAAAAGTGAGAGGGGGAGTGGGAGGAGAAGGAAATCGAGGAGAGCGGAAAGAGAGAGGGAAAAGTGAAAGGAAAGAGGAGAGGATGGAAAGAGAGAGAGAGTGAAAGGAGAGAGGCAGAGGGAGAGTAGGAGAGACGGGGTTGGAAGGAGAGTGGGGAGAGTGGAAGGACAGAGAGAAGAGAAGTGGGAAGAGAGACGGGAAGGGAAAAGAGAGAGGGAGAGGGGAAGTAGGAGAGACGGGAGGGTGGAAAGAGAAATGGCGAGTGGAATGAGAGAATAGAGAATGGAAGGAGAGAGGGGGGAGTGTAAAGGAAAGAGAGGAGAGTGAAAGGAGAGAGCGAGAGGTGGAGCAGGAGAGAGGGGGAGCAGAAGGGGAGAACGGAAGAGGGGGAGGGGGGGCAGGCGAGGGAAGGTGCAGCCAGCAGAATCCTCAGAGGCTAGCCTGGCGTTTGTTTGTGTTGATCCTCCCTGTTGATTCAGGTACGCCCACCAGGGGATCTGTGGGAGGCTCGTGGGCGGCGGTTTCACCTGCCTTCCGCTGGCTGCTTTGAGAACGAGGCCAACCCGCCGTGCTGTTTATTAGCCTGGGTTTGATTCGTTCTGCGCTGGCTTGTTGTTTCTCTTGCAAGATAATTACCTTGTTTGCTGCGCTGAGAATTGTTCGGGAGAGATGGAAAGGGATGAGAGGGAGGAAGAGAGAAAGAGAGAAAAAGAGGGAAGGGGGGGGGAGGAAGGAGTGAGGGAGGGAGAGAGGGAGGGAGGGAGGGAGGTGAGGGGAGGGCGGGAGGGAGGGAAGGGAGGGAGGGAGGGAGGTAGGGAGGGGAGGGGGAGGGGAGGGGAGGGGAGGGGAGGGGAGGGGAGAGGAGGGGAGGGGGAAAGGAAGGAGGGAGGCAGAGAAAGAAAGAGAGAGAGAGAGAGAGAGAGAGAGAGAGAGAGTGAGTTAGAAGCCTATGAAACTTTATCCTCTTTCTATTTTATCAGATCATTCAGTTTAACCCCATACATATCCAAAGGGGAAAATTAGTAAAGTAAAAAAAAAAAAAAAAAGTTTTAGACCCATACGCAATCAAAGGAGAAAATGATAGAGATAAAAAACTCAAGAAATAAATAAGAAAACGTAACCCCCCCAAAAAAAAGAAAAATCAAATACAACAATAAAATCTACGTAACCAATTCGCATGTAGTTATGCAATGTCTTCGCTAAAACCGTCCTTCGCTGAGGGTCTCCGTAGTGCATCAGCTTTTGTAATGGATTTCCAGACCCATTCACAGTTTTTCATTTCGGTTCCTATTTATATATTTATCTAGGAACCAGGGTCTAATTCCATGTGCGCGACCTGTCCTTTTGATGTTGATTGCTCTCTCTGGGCTATCTCTCGTGAAATAAAAGTGAACGCCCCTCGGCATCAGCACCGTGCTAACCCCTTCGCCTCCGTAAGGGCCAAACTCCCCCTTGGCTAGCCGTGTTGGCCTCGACCATATCGCCATCTTGCCGGTAGTTTCTCCAAGGCTTTTCGTAAGCTTCGGTCTTAATACAGAACGAAGGAGAAAATACAGGGTTCCTTTTCCTTATGAGAACTGAGGATCATCCGATGTTCCAATTCATCTTCTTCGGATTTTATTTTATTTTTTCCTTATTTTGCCTTTTTTTCTCTGTCTATTCCCTTTTCCGTTTTTTCCCGTGGAGTTGAGATTATATATCGGCGACTAGGGTCTAAATATCCCCGTTGCAATCAGCCTGCGATAGGGAATATATATGCGAGGAAAAAGAAAGGTAAACGGAGAGAGAAAAAAATAGACAGAAATAGCGAAATTGGAAAAGATGCCCAGATTCTGATTAAACTCCGAGGGAACACTGTCCCTCAAAAGGAATGACAAGTAGGTAATAGGAAAAGGATGAATGAAAAACTTCTTTTTTTCCATCCTCCTCCTTCTTTTAATTCCTCCCCCACCCCCACACCCCACACCCCGCCAAATACCTCTCCGTCATCCCCTCCCACCCCGTCCGCCCTTCCTCCTCCCCTCCCTCTCTTTTCTTGTGGCTTTTGGTCATGTTAATTGCAGATAGCGTGCACGATCAACTTGCAGGATTGCTTCGGCCTGTGTTGGGGAAAGCTTTCTCTCGGATTCTAATTACGATTTGAAGTTGCGTGTGCGTGCGAGCGCGGGAGAGTGTGTGTGGGCGTGCGTGTGTGTGTGTGTGTGTGTGGTGTGTGTGTGTGTGTGTGTGTGTGTGTGTGTGTGTGTGTGTGTGCGTGTATGTGTGCGCTTCCTTATTGATGAATGCGTGTTTACCTGAAGACATTTTCATTAT
>NC_091562.1:29732548-29737548 GCF_042767895.1 Penaeus vannamei
GCGACGCCGTGTCCTGCGGCTCCTGCGAGGACACGGACGCCTCCTTCTACGCCACGTGCGACAAGCAGACCAAGCTATAAGGCCGTCCGGACTCGTAGGAAGTGAGTCCAGCCCCGAGGGAGGCGGCGCAGAAGCGTCGAGGCGTGGCCGTCTCCGCGTCTCGCTATAGTTCTTGAGCTTTCATGTTTGCTCTCAGAGACACAGGCAAAGTGTAGTGCTAATTATAGTGAGACTTTAGCCAAGCCGAGTGTTGCATAGTATTGTATCTCTAGTGATCTAGGGAATGAACTCGATTCACCAAGTATAAAACTTTGGCCAGTGAACGAAAAGGAGGAGGAGAAGCAGAAGGAGAAGAATGAACGGCCTCATCGGCCCGGTGAAGCCAGGAATACCTCACACTTGGTAGATGAGACAAACTTACAATTGTACATTATAGTCTTTTTCCAGAAACGGTGCAAGATACTCTTCTATGTTGCTGGTGTGTGAGTGGACTTGTCAATAGGCATTATTCAGCTATGTTAACCTTTAAGACAGTCCCAATCTCTTCGTGGTTTCTCGAGAAGATGGGACAAGGAAACCTGAAATAAAGCTCACGATTCTACGTTGGTAATCCATGATGTGAGACCCAGACTCTCCTCGTGAAGTGAAGTAGATATATATTTATCATTTTAAAAGTATAACTGATATAGCATCTTTTTTTGTTTGATATTGACAGAGTTTTATTGGCTATGTGTCTGCGAGTGCATTTTCTTAGATGTTCCACTATGAGAAATAATAATTTGGGTGTGTAGTTACAAGGGAGACTCTTCTTCAACACCGCGCTGAAAATAGTCTCCCTTTACTTCAGAAAAAATAATATACAAACTTTTCCTTAAATTCAGAGAAACGTGTTCCGTCAGTCATCACGAAGTAAATGACTTCCTCTGGTGAAGAACGTAAGATAAAACCCAGCAGACATTATCTTTCTCTTTTTCCAGCAAGAGAGAAAAAAAACATCCAAGAAAGTAATGAAGGGAAAGAAAATTGTCCCCAGGGAGAATACATTCAGAAAAATAACGTGGATTTTTTTTTCTCTCCGTATTTTTTTTTTAATACTCTCTTTGAGTGTACCTTAAGCACTGTACCTTTTGGTATGGCGTGAGTACTCCCTGGACCCCTATAAGACTTTAGGGTATATGATTCCGTTGAAATCATTAATTATTCGTATGCGAGTTACTTCAGAGTGCCAAGCGTGTATAAGGAAACTAGCGCCAGAAAAAATGTACAGCTTCCACTTTATTTAAAAAGAAAGAGGAAAGACGACACTGACAAAGCGTCTGAAAATCAGTGTACTCGAACAGGGTGAAGGCAACTGAATTCAGATTCTGGCGGGGATGTGTAAATATGGTATTATTTCCGTTCGTTTATTTAATTTTTTCATTGGCATTCCGTAGAAATGCAGATCTAAATATACCCTTTCGCGTAGTAGATACACACACAAAAAAAGACGTATTGTGCCAAATATAGACGAAATATTTTCATATGGTTTCAGTATCATTAGAAAAACGAATTTATAGTGCGTCATTTTTCCAGGATATGCTCCCCAAAAATGGTATTTTTCTCGTGCTGCAATTCCCTGAGATCTGAGTGTTTGTGACTGGTAAGCTTATTCATACTCTATCCTCTTTGATGATAATGACTTGCTTCACAGTGTAATATAACGGTGTAATGAAGAGATATAACCAGTTTAGTCATATGAAGAACCTCTAGTTATATCTATTTAGGGACGATTTCAGATATTCCTGGAAGCAAATTCAGTGTATTTCGAAAGCATAGAGAAATAAGAAAATGTAGAAAAAAATAAACAATAAACATTCCACGAAGGATAGAATAGGAAAAAGAAAGAAATGTAAAAATGGTGAAAATACAAAACAACTCTTTAAGGCTTGTTGATTTTTTTTAACACTAGATCTATCAGAATCTTAGGATATACGTGTTGGATCAAATCTTAGCCCGTAGGAATTTTGATATACCATACCTTGAATTTGGAGGGATAAGGTTAATAAAAAAATGAGGTATTTCTAGTCAGAATGGGACCGGGGGTAAAATATCTTTACTTCTAGGGGAGAAAAAAATATATATATATTCCATTCGTTTGTCGACATGTTTTATACAGTGAATGTGTACTTCTGGTACCCCCTCCCCCGTTAGCCTCGTGTTTTTGTGTGATTTAAGCATTTAGTGTGGCAGTTTGAGTGGCACCAGGTCGATTAAGGGAATATTTTAAAAAAGCTTTTGTAAATAACGAAACGTAAGTTATGTAAATGAACAACCCATTTTGATCGTCTGTTTATTTTCTTCCTTCTTTCATTCCTTACAGAGTGACTGTAGATCTAATCCATTTGACAGGTGACTGTTAATGTTGTTTCAGGCATTCGGTAAAGGAGGTCGGCATTGTACTTAAATATGTAAACGTGCTAAGATAGAGGCAGTGTCATGTCGGAGAGTGAAGCTTGGATTTCCTTCTTGTTTTTATTTCCTTTCTTCATATATGTGTGAACTTTCTCTCTCTCTCTCTCTCTCTCTCTCTCTCTCTCTCTCTCTCTCTCTCTCTCTCTCTCTATCTATCTATCTATCTATCTATCTATCTATCTATCTATCTATCTATCTCTATCTCTATCTCTATCTCTATCTCTATCTCTCTCTCTCTCTCTCTCTCTCTCTCTCTCTCTCTCTCTCTCTCTCTCTCTCTTTCACACACACACACACGCACACACACACACACACACACATACACACATATACACTTATACACACTCTCCATACACATGTACAAATTTACATGCGTACGCTCACATACGAACGTTTACATTTACACACAGTTACATACATATGCGCATGCATAAATACGCCAAACGTAGACACATAGATTCACAAACAATTACATAAAAGGGAGAGAGAAAAGAAAAAGGAGAAAATTGGGGAAGGGGTGAGAGAATAGCACTTTCTTCACACTCTCCAATTAGAGTCGATTTTCCAGCTCTATTAAGGACCCCTTGAGAGTAAATTCCGAGACAAGACGCAAGCCAAAGACTCTTGCTTCACCCTAACGAAATGTTACTGGCTTTTATCTCTTTTACCCTTCGTTGCCTCCTTATCTGGCTGATGGACTGATATCCTTACGAGCTACATGACTGTTATCTACACTTTATTTCTGATCGGTTCTTGGTTATTCATTAAGAAGCCTACCTGTTCTTACAGATACTTCCAGTAGAGTTACTTAACTACAGTGCAAGGTCGAAATGCCTCTTTGCTTTGATAACTTTGCTACAGTTTGGACCCGCTTGTTGCAATAGCTTCGTAGACAGCATGCAAGATGTACAGGCGTTTCTGCGATAAAGGTTTCGTTCTTACTTCTGTGTTCTGATTTCAATCTGTCTCTCCATGGTTATGTCTTTATTTATAACACACGCACTTGCACACTCACACATACACATGCATACGCACATACACATACACACATACTAACACACACACGCATGCACGCACACACACACACACACACACACACACACACACACACACACACACACACACACACACACACACACACACACACACACACACACACACACACACACATATATATATATATATATATATATATATATATATATATATATATATATATATATATATATATATATATATATATATATATATATATATATATATATATATATATATATATATATATATATATATATATATATCATGATTTATTTGTAAATCAGTTCTAACACAGTTTGATGAGATAAAGAGTATTTCAATGTTTTGAAATCTGGATTTTTTTTTATTAATAACCTTTATCAATGTCATTTCAATTCATTTATTAATTACAAAGGAAGTGAGAAAATTGTACTCTTAAGGTATATAATTTAAACTGAAAAATCACGTTGAATATATGCAAATCTTATAAGCTAAAAAGGTGTTCCTATGTTCTTCATAACTCACTCTTTTTCGCATTCCCTTCAGTCTCTCTAATATCTTCTATGTGTTATCTCTTAAGAGGAAGATTAGTGTTATGTATCTTCGTTCAGAGTTTTTAGTTTTAAGTCATTTGCTCACATACGAAAAATGTATATACTGTACAGAAGGCTTTTACTTAATTAAACCAAAAATAATAAAACATCAACCCAGTTACTTTTCGTCTTTCTAATTTTGAAGAAATTTCCGAATTGAAAGTCCCTACTGAATTTCTGTAATATATAACTTAAGAATAAAATGCAGTCCAAAAGCGACCAATGGATGAAGAGTTGATGGATGTAAACATTCATTTATTTCCTAAATAAATAACAACCCCATAAAAATGATCTCTAGACCATGTTTTTGTATTTATCCTTTGTATATGTAGAAGAGTTAGTACCCATAATAACAGATAAATAAAAGTCGAGAGGACACTCAACTTTGGCTCTCGTCATGTGTTTCCTTAAGGGTGTTTGTATAGGAAGAATGACAGGTAAAATGGACCTTAGGGAATCTACAGACATGGTTCAAATGTGGAAGATCTTCTCGAAATAGGGTTTACGGTTTGTACGTCTAGAATGGTGTTTTGTGAAGGGCAGATAGATGTAAATATACTATTGTTTACAAACTGGTGTATCATTTTTCGTTCTCCTTCCTTTCCGAATTTCACAATTTAGATATTACAATTAAGAAATGATAAGGCTAAATAAGAAAAATGATAACATAAAAGGTAATGATAGCAATACTAAAATTTATATTACTACTCATGATGAAAAGGATAATAATGGGGATAATAATTAATAAAATACAATAATGATAATGATATGAATAATAATAATGATGTTAAGGATGATAATAATGAAACTAATGTGAATAGAAATAATGATACTGCTAATAATAACGATAATAGAAATTATAATAATTATAACAATGATAATGATAATAGTAAAATTAATACCCGTAACATTGTCATTAATAACAATTAAGGTGGTAGT
>NC_091562.1:29762548-29767548 GCF_042767895.1 Penaeus vannamei
GGATTTGATTTATTGCTGTAAGATCAAAGCGTTTCAGAATTGTTGGAAGCACAAATGCAAGTAGAGCATTCATTTTTCAATCCCGTGGGAATATTGGGGAACGAAATCTACTTCCTTTTATTTTGATTAAAACATTCGGTATGTATAGCAGCCAGCGTTGCAGGTTGGTTATTACTTTCCGTGGCTATAAATAAAATATATTTGAAATACACAGGGACAGATATACCGCCCAAAACGTGCTAATTATTTTTGACAATTGGTTTACATAGTCAACTATTTACTAACTCATAAATACACATACAGATATATCTACTTGTCTATCAATCTTTCCACTCTAAAATTTACGTTAAAAATCCTCTGTCTACCTATTTATTTGTCTTTATCTATAACTATCTATCTGCATTTTTACCTATACATACCCATTTCCCTATTCACCTATTTATGACAATGTGTCTATTCATACATCTAATTCTCCAACTTTGGTATCTGTCCGTCTATCTAACTATGTACATAAGTGATATGATTTCTCTATTAGGCGAATCTATATTCCAAGAAAGCAATGGACAGATGGAATTAAAAAGGTAAGAAAAATGAAAATAATAGCAACAGTGACAAGAAGAGCTAAAGACATCACCCCAAAAGAAAGAAACAAAGAAGTCCCCCCCCCCCCGTCGTCCCCACTCCTCTACTCTGTCTGTTACGAAACAGTCAGTATCCACATGCATTCCCTCTTCCCCATGACACTTTGCTAGACCTCCTTTACCCCCCATTTCCCCTCACTGCCCCTTACCCCCCCACCTCATCATCCACTACCACTCGTAACCACTTCGTTACCCTCCCTTCGTCACCTCCTCCCCCCCCCCATTATCACTCCCCTCCCTCGTATCCGCCTCCACTTTCCTCATCGTCCGCCAACCCCTCTCACTATCCACTCTCCCCTCCCCTCCCCTTTTCCCTCTCCGTCTCCCTCATCAACCTCCTTCCCTAACCAACCGGCTGGCTCTCCTAATCGCATCATCCGCCAACACCTTATCGTTATTTCTCCCCTTATCTTCCCCTTTCTTACCCCTTATCCACCTCCCTCATCACCCACCAACCCCTTATCACCCTCATAATCCACCAACCCCCTCCCCTTATCGTCTTCTCTCTCCCCTTACCACCCCCTCCCCACCACCCCCTCCCCTTCATCTCATCCACCTCCCCCCACATCGTCTCCCCCCCCCCTCACCACCCATCACCCTCCCCCCCCCCCAAACCTGACGAAGGACAGCGTCACGACCTGGACACATTATCGTTATTTCTATCCTATCAGCTGTTCCTGTGGCATATCTTCCAGTTGCATCATTGAAGGACTTCTCAAATTTGCATAGGCATTTCTTCGGCGGGGATGGGTGGGTGGGTGAAGAGGGGAGGGGGTGGATTGAGGTCTCCTGGGGGAACTGCTGCGGTTGTAGGGGTGGGGGGGTTGACATGTACAGATTTTCATTTTTTTATATCTATTTCTTTTATCTACTACTATTATCATTTTATAAAGCATTGTCGACGTACATCATGGGATTTTTTTGGCATTTTTATCTTTTTATTTCCTTCTAATTTCAATTATTTATTTTTTCGTACTGCATTGTCGACGTTCATCGTGGGGAGGGAAAGGTAATGTAGTTATGAGGGAACCGTGCAGAAAGATAGTGGACATTTGGGTAGATTTTTGTAATATTCAAAATCAGGAAGAGATGCAAGGAAAGAATCCTGGGATTTTTTTTCTATATCTCTGTCTGTCTGTCTGTCTGTATCTGTCTCTTCTCTTTCTTTCTCTCTCTCTCTCTCTCTCTCTCTCTCTCTCTCTCTCTCTCTCTCTCTCTCTCTCTCTCTCTCTCTCTCTCTCTCTCTCTCTTTCATTCTCTCTCACTCACACACACACCCTGTATCTGTCTATCACGCCCGTGATTATTGATGCATTATGAGAAAGACGGAAACCGAAGCGGTGAGGTAGATATATAGATAGATAGGTAGATAGATAGATAGATAGATAGCGAGAGATGTATGAGAGAGACAGACAGACAGACAGACAGACAGACAGAGAAAGAAAGAGAGAGAGAGAGAGAGAGAGAGAGAGAGAGAGATGCCAGTAAAAAAAAAAAAAAAAAACACTCATAATTGCAATCAATTACCCTTTCGTTTGCACAGGATGATCCCTTATATATATATATATATATATATATATATATATATATATATATATATATATATATATATATATATATATATATATATATATCAATCCTACAGTCGGGTTCAAATCTCGACTAAGTTCATTCCCGTCTAACTCCCTAATACCATTATTGGCAACATGCAATTACTAAACAGGGAACCATTCAGTGCTCTGAGAAATTACCCCTTTTTTCCCCGGTGACTTCTGAATTCTCTTTCTTTCCGCATTTCCCCCGAACCCTGGTTGGAAATGACTAACTAAATTATGATTCTTTAGGGTATTTGCGTGTTCCTCCCCTTCGCTATTCAGGATATCAGCCTCTCAAATACTTCGTGTTTTCAAGCTTTTCACCGTTATTCAGGATTTCATTTATTGGCCACTTTATCCGATTTGTCTCTCAAAGCTTTATTCACGGAAGGAGAGATCGTCATCCAGTTGCAGAGTTTAGGATTTCTTCTGTCAGAAAAAACGGTCTCGATTTTTTCCCCTTAGTGCACGGTGATGTTCAACGAATTTTCTCTCTCACCTCATCTTTCTTTCTTCTTCTCTCTCATCTCATCTCTCTCTCACATATCTCATCTGCCTCTCTCTCTTATCTCAGCTCTCATTCCCTTTCTCTCAACTTATCTCTCTCTCCCTCTCTTCCTTCCTCCTCACATGCACACACACACACACACACACACACACACACACACAGACATACGCGCGCGCGCGCGTTACCTTACATTATCTTTTTGTATCTCACATTTTTTTTTCTTTTTACACGAAAATTTTCATACCACTAGGAACAGCAATGTATATGCTATTCAATCATTCCTACTGTTTATTTCTGATATTTTGTTTTATTCATTTATATGATTCTTCTTTGCCTTTGATATGCTATTCATCAATTCTATGATGGACTTCATTATCCTCACGAACTCTCTCTCGTTTACTATTATCAACATTATTATTACTACGATCTCCCAGTAATAAAAACTAAGATTCTTAAAACTAACATTTTTCATTTCCCTTTTTATCACTGCCGGTCGATGCCATTCGTTGTAGCAAAAGGTGAGCCATTTCGACGAAAATCCTGAAAAAGGTCTTTCTTTCGCTTTTCAAGAGTATTTAATTTTAAGAGGAGTGAACGGGACCCTCGTTTCTTTTCACCTGGTCCCTAAGCCTCTCTGCGGAAGGTTTTTACTTTCGCGTTTCTCTCCCCGAGTTAGGGCTGGATATGCAGTACATGTGTATGATGTTGATGTACTGAATATGTATGTATGTTGTCGTGTTTGTGTGTGTGTTTGTACATATATATACAAACACACAAACACACACACACACACACACACGCACACGCACACGCACACGCACACGCACACGCACACGCACACGCACACGCACACGCACACACACACACACACACACACACACACACACACACACACACACACACACACATATATATATATATATATATATATATATATATATATATATATATGCATATACAGTATATACATAAAAACACACACACACACACACACATACATATATATATACATATATATATATATATATATATATATATATATATATATATATATATATATATATATATATATATATATATATACATATATATATATATATATATATATATATATATATATATATATATATATATATATATATATATATATATATATATATATATATATATATATATATATATATATATATATATATATATATATATATATATATATACGAATATATATATATATATATATATATATATATATATATATATATATATATATATATATATATATATATATATATATATATATACATATATATGTATATATATATATATATATATATATATATATATATATATACATATATATATATATATATATATATATATATATATATATATATATATGTGTGTGTGTGTGTGTGTGTGTGTGTGTGTGTGTGTGTGTGTGTGTGTGTTTATACAGGTATATGTGTGTATGCACTGATACAATGTCAGATTAAAATGTCTTCTGCCGTTAATGATGTGCAGGATTTTACAATGCAAAACGTATCACATAATTGCCGACCGCGCGTTTGGATTACTGTCCTATATATATCGCCAGACAAAGGAAACTTCCGCGTCTACTTTGAAATTAATGCAGGAATAACAGCCTCATTAAGGAAACTCAAGTAACAGGCCAGAGTTCTCTACAAGATCCCTTACAATGAATCCGGGATTATCTTCTACATACTAAGCACACTATCTCATGCTAAGACTCTACCGTTCTGAATGCAAGAATCCTCTTACTCGGATAAGCCTTCAAATCCAGCAAGTCTAAAGTCACTCGTAAACTGAGCTTCGTCTTTTGTCCAGATGCCTTTGTCCGACTTAGATGTACCTCTTTCCAGCAGCATTAGAAACAGACGCTGTTCCTCGTTCGTATTTCGGAACTGGGGGGTTGCTTGTTTGTGCAGCTTTACTCTGGTATTTCCTTGGGTATTTTTTGTTGTTTTCCTCATTTACTTGTTTTGCGTTTGTCTATTTGTTTGTTTGGTTGTTTGTCTGATTGCCTGTCTGTCTGTCTGTCTCTTTCTCATTCACTCCCCCCGCGCGCGCATATGAACACATGCAATCTCAGTCTCAATCTCTCAATCTCTCTCTCTCTCTCTCTCTCTCTCTCTCTCTCTCTCTCTCTCTCTCTCTCTCTCTCTCTCTCTCTCTCTCTCTCTCTCTCTCTCTCTCTCTCTCGCTCTCTTGCTCTCTCTCTCTCTTCCCATTGATTTC
>NC_091562.1:29770048-29772548 GCF_042767895.1 Penaeus vannamei
CTACCAATAGTAATGATAATAACAACAAAACAACAATGATAATAATGATAATGGTAATAGTAATGATAATAATCATCATCATTATCATCATTGTTATTATGATCACAGTATTATTGTTGATCTTGCTATTGTTATTCTTATTCTTATCATTACAATCATCATTATCATCATCTATGCAATTATTATAGTTATTATTACTGTTGCTTTCAGTAGAATCATATCAGTTTCTCAGACCTCATCGTTCAGTGTCTTGTTCTCTTGATCTCCAACGCCAACAACTTTCCTTAAAATTAGAAAGATTTTACGGCGAATTCCAGCCGAGTTGAGCACCGCAGACTTCTGTAGTTCAGCATCTGAAGTCTTTATTCCCATGTCTACGAATTTCTTTTCGAAATTTCTTAGTGTTGCTCGGAATGTTCGTGTTAACTGAAGAAATTCTTCTCTTATACTGATCATATTTTTCCTTGTTAAGAACCTAGTTTATGTATTTTTCAATTTCTGTATTTCACTAAAAGTTCATATTGGATAAAAATAATGGACGAAATTATTTTTGATCTCACATACGTGTTATCAAGACCAGTTTCTTTGCCTCGATAAGTCGAACACTGTTTTACGATTTTTGCTCTTGATTACACTTCCTGGCTCATGTCCATACCGATTTTTTAAATGGCGACTCTCGTTTTGTTGCAAAATTGGCAGTGTATCCGTTTCCCCTTCTAATCATGTCCTTTCACATTAGTTTTTTTTTTTTTTTTTTTTTTTTTTGCCATTCGTTTGGAATATGGTTGATTTCAACAAAATATTCATACACTTGGCAACTGCTAATTTCTCGGGGTTTAATTGTATTGAGTCTGTCGGTAATGTTTACTCATGGCAAACATTACGCATATTTTCTCCCACTAAGTTCTACTTGAAGTCCCCACTGATTCCCTTTTTTTTCTTATGAAATCCCGGTGCATTGCCCTGTAAGCATTGTCTTTTTCCCTTTCTGTCATGCCTGCCGGTATTTTGGGAGCTTCTGCTTCATCTAAAAATCAGTTCAGAGGAAAACGAACTTGCCTCCAATTTTCTTAATATATTGATAAGTCCTAATTTTGCGTGCATGCTCATGAACGCGTGGATATTGTATATTGTGTATAGCTAATAGGTCCTTGTCTTTCTAGTTCGCTACCTTGATTACCTCTGGATCTATAAACGCTGAAGAAAACCTTAAACCTGGCCTGACTCATGTGCTTGTGTCCTTAATGATATTATTTCCTCTCTCCCATTCTCCTTACCAAACTTCCTCATGCCTTCAACATCTACAACAATACCATAATCACATTTTTATCTGTCAAAGTAATATTATCTAAACAATAATTTTTTCCACTTTCAATGCCACCGCCATACCTTTATCAGTTCCAAAATACATTTTTGTACCAGCACTATATATTCATACTCCTAGGATTAGGTAGTCCAAGGTGGCCTCACTTTTGCAAAGACAATAAGCAAATTGGTAGGCGACTAGTTGTTGATTTTGTATATTTTTTCAGTTTGCAAAGTCTTGTTTTTCACCCTCTTCAACTGTGAAGGAATGAAATCAAGGCAATGATAAACACGGAAGCTTTTTTTAGTATTGCTTCAGAATATCCATCTCTTTTTTCTATTTTTTCCAACGTGCCATTTCCACTCTCTGAGGCTACACTATGCTCTTTAAGAATATTTTCAATTTTCATTGGTTCTGGATTTTTCCGGTGCCCAAGGGTCCACTGGCATATTTATCTGTAGAAGAGCCATAATACTGCTATTTTTATACGTTTTACAGCCTTCTCTGCTTTGATAAAAGTAGATTGACTTTTCGTTTGCCTTCAGTCTTGCAGACTATATTCAGTTTAGTGGCAGACATGTGATAGGTCTACAAATCCATCGTTATCCCAATCTTTTTTCATCGGTCCTTTTATCGGGTATCCACTTTTGTTTTTGGAAGACAAAAGAACTGTGTATTCTATCAGACTCTGAAGCTCTCCAGTTTGATATTCGGTTCAGCTTTTGAAATATTCTTTTGCTACATCATTCTTTCTCATGTTTCTTTAGCCGAATTTTTATTTCATTGCAATAATACTTGTTTCTATACCTTCATCTTCCACTTTCTCCCTTTATCCGCAGTAAGAAAAAAATGGTAAATATTTTTTTGTCCTGTTTTTCTTCTTTTTTTATACAATACTATCTCCCATCATGGTATTTATTTATTTTCCTTTTTTTACTTCTTATCTTCTTTCCTTGCACTTTCCCCTCCACTTTTTGCTTAGTCTTAACTTTTTTTCTGTTCTACGAAAGCAGTTATCCATATAGCGCCGCGATTAACTTCCCGGTCCTTTTCTCAAACGTTACTAATCCATCTTGGACCTTTACTCAACACCTGTCTATCCGGTCTTAACACCAGGCATTACCACCTCTGCAGATCATGAAGTTGGCGCCAGTAACATCATCTACTTTAATTTTTCCCTAAATAGAGTCAGAC
>NC_091562.1:29775048-29780048 GCF_042767895.1 Penaeus vannamei
TATATATATATATATATATATATATATATATATATATATATATATATATGTATATGTATTGCCAATTATTTTATGAATTTCCAATGCAGATGTGCCATGCAGCGATGCTAAAATAAGAAAATATGCTCTTTTCTCATATGATAGTAATTTAAAAATTCATCTCAATTTTTTTAAATATCTTCAACGTAAATATACTTCTTGTACAGATTTGTGTATTTTTTCCAGGAAGCGACAAGACCGCTTGGCACCCCAAGAAAAAACAAATGAAACACAAGATAAAAAAAAAGAGAAAAAAGAGAGAAAAAAATTGATATATATTCATATACATATACGTATATACAGATATAGATCAATACAAAATATAGATAGATCTAATCACACACACACACACACACACACACACACACACACACACACACACACACACACACACACACACACACACACACACACACACACACACACACACACACAAACGCACAAACACAAACAAACGCACACGCAAAACAAACAAACAAACAAACATACACACACACACAAAGAAGCGCACACACAAACAAACACACACACAAACAAACGCACACACACACACAAACAAACAAACAAACGCGCACACACACAAAGGAAGAAAGGAGAAGAAGAGATGAAGAATTTGGAGCAAATCTCAACCAACAACCTTACATTCGTCCTAAGGAAGTGAATAACATAAGCCAAACTTACCCAGACATTCTCATAAATATTATGCAAACGGACGAAGCTTCATCTTAAAGCTCTGTGGTCGCCATCTAAGGGAGAAAAAGGGAGGAACACGGGACATCCTTGCAAGGCGCATGCAACACGCAAGAAAGCACCCGACGTGCAAGAGCAATGTCTGAGGAATTATAGATTTTCGAAGGATGTTGCAGGCTGGCTCCAAGAGAGAGGGGAGGGGGAGGAAGAGGAGGAGGGGGGAGGAGGAAGTGAAAAGGAAGAGGAGAAGTAAGAAAGGAAGAGGGAGAGAAAATCGGCAGGGGAAGAAGGAAGAGATAAGGAAGATGAGAAGTAGGAAAGGAAGAGGAGGGAGAGGAAGATCAGGAGGAGGAAAGGAAGAGGAGGGAGAGGAAGGTCGGGGGGAGGAGAAAGAAGACGAGAAAAGGAAGATGGGAAGTGGAAAGGAAGGTGAGGAAGATCGGAAGGGGGGGGAAGGAGAGAAAAGGAAGATGAAAAGGAGTTAAGGAAGAGGAAAGAGAGTCAGGAGGAAAAGAAGGAATAAGAGGCTCGAAAGGAAATAGAAAAGAAAAGGAGGATTCCGAGCTATAGGAAAATGTGAAGGAAAAGAAAGAAAGAGAAGTAGGAGAAGAAGAAGGGGGGGTGGGAGGAGAAAGGAGGATGTGAAGCAGTAGGAGGAAGAGGAAGAGGGAGAGAGGAATCTCAAACCTGCAGTACATATAAGAGAATTCTTCAATATCGATTGATTAAAAAACAATAATAAATAAATAAATAAAACTTACCATTTTTAATATGAAAGACATTTCCGAGACGATTTTCCCTCACAGATGACATACGCAGTGACAGAAATTGGGCGGAGAAAAACAAACAAACAAACACAGCCCTGCTTAGAGAGATTTCTAAAGACGAACGACAAAAAAACAGCAGTAGCCAAAGCAATATAAAGCAACTGCGGGAACATTGGTAGCGGGAAAGGAGCTCGTGTTATTGGCAGGCACCGGCAGTAATTTCAAATTCATTGTTTTATTTATCTTACTGACGTGTTCTCCTTCCTTTGTCTCGTTGAATTTTGACCAGGCAGAAGCTGGAGAAGCGGCAAGGGGTTTAATTTTTTTTTTTTTTTTTTTTTTTTTTGTAAGGGAAGCGGGGTGGGGTGGGGTGAGGGGAGGGTCCTGTTACATGATTGGGTTGTTTCGGATCTCTGCTTTTTTTTTCTTTCTTTTTTTCTCTCTCTCCTTCTCTCACTTCCTTCTTTCTCTGTCTGTGTCTGACTATCTGTATCTGACTTTGTCTCTGCCCCTCTCTCTATACCTGCCTGTCTCTCTCTCTCTATCTCTCTTATCTTTTTTCCCTCTTTCTACCTCCCCCCCTAACCCCAACTCTCTCTCTCTCTTTCTCTTCCTCTTCCTCCCCCCCCCCCTCTCTCTCTCTCTCTCTCTCTCTCTCTCTCTCTCTCTCTCTCTCTCTCTCTCTCTCTCTCTCTCTCTCTCTCTCTCTCTCTCTCTCTCTCTCTCTCTCTCATACCACAAATCCGAAAACGATTAGACGAAAAGGCCGAACAGCAAAATGAAAACGTTGGTTCATGAAAAGCAGATTAGGAATTTCGACGCCGCTGTCAGAGAGCCATCGAAGGGCTTGGTGTTCGGTTCTCGCAGATGACGTAAGCGCGACACTGCTATTCGGGAGATATCACCCCAGGAAATGCCTAGCGCAATTCCGCTAACATTAAGCGGGTTCCCGTGCTCTGCTATTAATATGCGGTTGATCTCATTCCCTTTCAATCAGTTTATTCAATTGCGTTTCTTTTATTATTTTTTATCTTATTTTATTTTTCTTTGTCTTACTGATTCATAAAATATTATATATGAGAGGATTTCATCAAGCGAATACATAAAAGTAAAACGCTACCAAAAGTTCGATTTACGAATTTCATATTCTTTTGTGAAAATTCAAAAAGAAAGAAAGAAGAAAAATGGAAACGCAAACCAAATGTGCCACCTAAAAACATATTTTCAAATTCTTATTTTCATTTATTCTTTATTTAATAATCGGAATGCTAAATGAAGCACCTACTTCATTTTGTGAATGCGAAAGAACTTTTATTTCCACTTATTTATCCACTGATTCACTACTTTACGATTTGCCCATTGCGAAATATAATTTCACTCTCTGTTCTCAGATATTCCTGTTATTAGCAGTTATTACTTGTCGCAGTAATAGTATTAAGGATAGTATTAGTATAGTCCTGAAGAATATGGATTAATAAGAATATTTTCTTATTTCTACCATTATCATTGATATTATTACTTCCGCCAACGAGGTTATGATTTTGGTAGCTCTGGTTAGTTGTTGATTAGTTAGTTAGCAGGATAACTCAAAAAGTTATGAACAGATTTTTATGATTTTTTAGACCAACTTAGATCCCGATTATGATCCGAATCCAGGATTTTTTTTAAAGGCTTCATAAGCATTGCGAGACAGGAAATAGGGGTGATTTTGGTGTAATTGTTCAAGCGTGAATATTCTTATTGCATCTGTTACCCTATTGCCTAGGCGTAGGTATGCGCTGTTTGAGAGCTTCTAGTTATCTATATTATCATTATCAGTGTTGCTGTTATTGCTGTTGTTGTTATCATCAGTATTACGATTGTTACAGTTAAGATGAGTATCATTTCTTTCATTATCATTATCATTTTTATTAGTGTTGTTATTGTTATTGTTGTTACCGTCAATAGCATTATCATCATCATCATCATTCTTAGCCTACTATCAACTTTAGCTTTATGAGGCCTACTGTTACTATTATCATTGTTATTATAATTATTATCATTACTACAGTTATTATTATGATTAATATTATTATTGTTACTATTACCTTTATTATTATTATCATCATTATTTTCCTCATCCTCATCACCATCATCATCATCATTTTTATTATTATCAGTATCATTAATATTATCATTCTTATTATTATCATTACCTATCATTAGTATTGTTATTTTCATTATCATTGCTATCACTACCATTATTATTGTTATTATTATTATTATTACTTTCATTTACATTTTATCATCATTATTTTTATTATTTTTATTATCATTATCAATCATTATCATCATTACAATTATAATAAAAATCATTAACATTATTAATATAATCATCGACATCATTACCATTATCAATATCTATATTATTCCATCAATGTTATTATTCTTGTTTTTATTACTATTATTTCCATTATCGTTACTATTAACATTATCATTAGTATTATCATTAATATTATTTCTACTACTACCGAGGAGTATTTCATTACCAAAACAGCATACGTGATTTCCGGGATTTACGAAATCACCCCGAAAAATTACCGGTATGTCTAGACAGATTTGTCAGGGATTTCCGGATTTCGAGGGATTTCCAAAGTTTTCAAAAGCGTTCAAAACGTAATTGTTTCAAAACCTAAGCTGTCATCGGTGATTGCCTACAGGTATAACAGGTATCACAAGAGATGCACTACTTTACCATAAAACATAACTTCTCGATGTTAATGTAACCCTTCAGACAAAAAAAAGAAAGATTTTTTTTTTTTTTTTTTTTTTTTTTTTTTATAACCTGATGGACTAACCTCGGGATTGATATACTAGTATCTTTTAAACTCACTTCCAGAAATATCTACAGTTGCTTGTAAATTGAGTATTTTAAAAGAAGCTATCCTTTTCCTGAAAAAAAAAAAAAATGCGCGCTTCAGCATTATCGCTTGACTTATGCGTAATCATTTATCTGGAAAGTTTGCTTCATTTTGATGAAAGCCTGGTTTCCCAAAATTGGATTCCGTAGGACTAACGGGTGCTAGAAAATCTCAGCAGGCTAATCAGTTCCCTTGAAACTTGGCACACAGGGTCACAAAGCATATAACGAGCAAGCCGTGTCAACAATTTCTGATAAATCCATTTGTCAGACCTTTAAAAAGGTTTGAAAGTTAAAAAATGAAATTTCAGACTACGTTCCATCGTGACACGGTTTTGCAGTTCAAGTTACGTTTACTGGAAAGCGTATTGACTTTTTCGCAGATATGGTAAAAATCAATTGTGCTATTACTTAATCAAGTAAGTATATAATTTATGGTATTTTGCATTTGATTCAGCGTCTGATCGAGGCTGTGTTTATGAATCGAACTCTATGGCAACTAAGGAAAAGCTCAACAGAGTTGATGGTACATCGGCCTCAACATAGTACACTACCCTTCAACTGCTCAGGCTTTTCTTAAAGTTAATAACACTTTTATACGAAAT
>NC_091562.1:29835048-29840048 GCF_042767895.1 Penaeus vannamei
GACATGCATATATACATATATATCTAATAAATGCGAGACATACTCAAGTGTAGTTAATGCATTTAATGTTTTCTGTCTCATCCAAGAGCATATATTCATATTAATATCTACATTGATATATATTTTGACAAATGTTATTCCTTTACTATAAAAATGTTTGAACCGAAATGACTAGACGTTGCTGTTTATCATTTAAATCCTCTGTGTGTTGGCGTGTCTGTTCATGTGTGTGTGTTTGTTCATGCGTGCGTGTGTGTGTTGTGTGTGTGCATGTTTGAGTGTGTGTTTGTGTGTATGTGTGTGTGTGTTTGTTTGTTTGTTCATGCGTGCGTGTGTGTGTGTCTGTGTGTGTGTTTGTGCGTGTATGTCTATGTGCGTGATTGTATATGTGAGAAGATATAAAAGATTTAAATACTGATCTTCGACATCTCGTTGCCAAAGTGCACATATATAATAAATAATTTTAAAATAGCAAAACCATATTCCATTCCATTTCTAGATGCACGGGATTAATTTATAATTATCCTATAGATAATAAACGTTATCATATTCCGATATTGCATATTCAATTGCATGCTAATGTATCGAAGCCAAACATGTCACGTATAAAACAAACATTAGTTTTATCCCCTCGTAAAAAGGGAGAAAAAAACATATATTCATAAGTAATTCAGTTCATATTCATATTAGCAAGGAAGCGAGGATAGAAAAAAAAATGTCTTGTACCATGTAAATTTAGGATACTAGCTTGCAACATAATGCATTGCTGGAGGGGACTGACGACATGAGAATGAAATGAAAACAAGACAAAAAAAAAAAAAAAAAAAAACGAAATTAAGTTATGTAAAAGACTTTAAGCGTAAAATGAAACTGTTGGATTTCTCATTAGTATATACAGTATGTACCTCATGCCTGGAAACCGAAGGAATGAATTTAGTTACTTGAAATGGACACGTCAGGTAAGTTAAGTAAGAAGAGAGAGTACTTTCAATTTGAATTATTTATGATATGCTGTTGTGTTGTTGCAAGTATCATTCTGTCTTACTAGGTACGTAAAATCATGTCATTAATGTGGATATTATAATTTCATGTAAGTAATATGATTTGGAGATTTCAAATTCACATGTAACTTTGTGCTGTTTATACCTATTTACATATTATTTGATGTACGAAAATCCGTCATGGAGAACTTCAGAAATATAATATACGAAAAAAACTGACATATGAATGAAATAGGAAATTGTCATAAAACCCATTTAAAGGAAGAAGCAAAAACTTTAGCTGTCAGTTATAAATCATGGAAAGGATATTAAAAAGTAATAACGATGATATCAGACACTGGCGGAGAATAATTCGATGATAATGGGTAGATAATTCATAGTCTTAACGACAACGAGAGTTCGCATGGAAATGAGAATAAAGTAAAAAAAAAAAAAAAAAAAAAAAAAAGAATCAGTAGTTTGAATGACAACCAGAAGATATGATACATATACGTACATGTAATACAAATACAACATCGCTCGCGTCCATACACATGTACGCACGAACAACCATACACCCATACACACACCCGTAAAAAAAAAAAGATGTACAATCAACTCCGACGCAAATACACACACAATCGTAAATTCGACGCAAATGACAAATGGCAACCTAGCACACGGTTCTACTCATCTCATATTTCTCCGAATACAATTTATCATTATTTTTACCGGTTAACTTTCCTGTCTGGTTCCTATTCATCACCACCAGAGGCCCATTATGAACTAATTATCTGCGCGCGGACGTCGGACTCATCATCACGTGTCTCGGCGCCGGACACGTGCTCACTCCTGCGACACAGCACGTACGACCTATACATATCTGGCGTGAATGAGTGGTAGCGCTTGCATACTCACATACAGAGATACCAAAGTACGTCTTCACATCCGCTACAGCGCACAGATATACTTACACGGACAGAAATAATTTCGTATATATGTGTATACAGAGATACATAAAATGCGTTCTCATCTATGTTATCTCGTGCATACATACACTGATACATATTCGACGTAAAAGAGTGGTAGCCCGTACATGCTCGCATACAGAGATACATAAATACGTCCTCGCACCCGTCATACCGCACATATATACTTACGCTGACAGAAATGAGGGACAGCTCGCATAGATTTGTATACGCAGAGATACATATAATGCGTCCTCATCTATCCTACCCCGTGCATATAAACACCGATACATATTCGATAGAAATGACTGCTTAGGCGTATATATTATAGCGTACCCTGAGATACACCAACGCAGCCACGCATCATCTATAACGCACGCTGATACATATTCAACATGAACAACATGAATGGTAGCCTGTACATACTCGCTCACAGAGAAGTACACGAATACAGAAGTGTATCTAATATTCCACACATACATGTATACACAGGCACAAGTGGTATCGCGTACATAAGTACATGCAATTATGTGGTCTAAGATACATACATTACATTACGAAAGTTGTATATGGCCTGAAGATCAAATGAATGTAATTATGAAACACACACATGTGCACATCTACACAGGTCTCACAAAACGTTCACGCTTGTCGGTATATTGATCCTGCTTTTCTTTTTTTTTTCTTTCTCTCTCTCTCTTCTTCTCTTCCTCCCCTTCCTTCACCCTTATCCTTTTCTTCTTTTTAGGAAACTGAAGCACAGCAGCGGTAATGAGGTTTGGGTTAATTAGCTTGTCATGTTTTATTATTCTGCCAACATTATTAACATTATTATTATCTTTGTCATGATCATGATCATTATTAGTTTTATTATTATCATGATCACTATTATTATGGATACCATCATTAATATTATTATCATTATCACAGTTACTAATATTAAGTTCATCAATTGTCATTATTATGATCATTTTAATAATCATCATTATTATTGTTATCATCTTTATCAACATTATCATTATTATTATTACTCTCATTGGTTATTATCATCATCATAATCATTATCATTGCTGAAGATTACAGGTCGAACTAGCGAAATAATGAGAATGTAAAGGAAAATAAGGTCAGTGCTCTTACCATTCAAACTTGAACATTTGTATTAGTTTACGTGATCGTAACTTACGAATGAAATGCGTGGTCCAAGGGCTGAAGATGAAACGGAACAGATAGTAAACATAATGGAGTGCTTAAAATGCAGCGGACGAATGGGATAAAAACTAGTGACTGATGAACACACACACACACACACACACGCACACACACACACACACACACACACACACACACACACACACACACACACACACACACACACACACACACACACACACACACACACACACACACACACACACACACACACACACACACACACACACGCACGCAAGCACATATACACATACGCTATAATAATATATATAAAATATATTACCTGTTATAACATGACATGCTTCCAAGAGTAATTGCTTTATATATCGATGTAATTATTCCTTTCTTTCTCTCTGATTTTTTCCTTTTTTTGCCATTAAACATTATCCCCCTCACTCATTATTTATATTCTTAATTAACAACCAATAACACTGTATCACCGCCCACCTTTTTCACGTTGTCATATCATCTCGGGCATTTCTCACATCCACCCCGCTTTCTTGTATTTTTTCCTATCTCTCATTCTTACCTCTCTCTCCTCCTTTCCCATCAATGTATTCTCTCTTCTTCTCCCACACTCACTATATCTCACTCTCACCCTCAAACACCCATCACTCTCCCTCCCTTCCTCTCTCTCTCCCTTAGCAATAATTCCCCCTCTCCACCCCCCCCCCCCAGCTTAACGACGAGTTTACCCAAGGGAGTCAATTTGGTCACTAGCTAACACAATGGGCCTGTTTCCCAGTTGGGGTGATCCTCTCTCTCTCTCTCTCTCTCTCTCTCTCTCTCTCTCTCTCTCTCTCTCTCTCTCTCTCTCTCTCTCTCTCTCTCTCTCTCTCTCTCTCTCTCTCTCTTCTCTGTGTCTTTCAATCTCAATTTCAGTCTCACTCTCCCTCCCTCCCCGCCTCTCTCTCTCTCTCTCTCTCTCTCTCTCTCTCTCTCTCTCTCTCTCTCTCTCTCTCTCTCTCTCTCTCTCTCTCTCTCTCTCTCTCTCTTTCCTTTTTCGTTATTCATTTTTATTGGTTCCCTGTGATGCAGCTCCCTTCCCCTCTATTTTTTAATCATTCTGTTATATTTGCAGTGCTTTTATTTTATGCCGAATTGCTATATATTTGTGTTTGTGCAATATATTTTGAATCTAACGGCGAAGTGAACATACAAAATAAGAGACATACATGCCCATAAATATAACATACACACACACACACACACACACACACATATATATATATATTGTTGTGTGTGTGCGAGCTTGGAGGAGGCGGAGAGTATGATGCAGGCCATCCCTCTAGCATATCCAATGGAGGTGCTTTGAAGTGGGGGAGCGGGGACAGGAGGGGGGGGGGGTTACATGGAGTGTGGGTGGAGTAAGGGGAAGGTTGGGTATGGGAACTAGGGAACCGCATTGGGGGAAGGGACAGATGGGGGTAGGGAGTGGGGGGGGGGTAGGAAAAGAAGGATATTGTCCTATGCAAACGGAATACTTTGCGTGAAATTGATTATCGTAATTTTGGTGATTGATCGGTGCTTGTTGGGGAAAAGTTCTTTATCTTGGTGAATTGGGGAGAAAATATGAGGGGGAAGGTAAAAATCTGTTAAGAAAAAAAATGCATTCTTTTTTCTACAATAACAAAAACACCAACACGATATAAAAATAAAAATAGATACATGGATAGATACAAAAGCCTCGTAAATGTTCTAGTCATCAGAATCGAGCCGATACACCAAGGCCTATAATGACGCGGCCGTAATATAAAGTAATATATGTGACACATCAATGTTAGTTGGTAAAGCCTCGCGCGCGCCCGTGTTTAGTGCGCCGTATCTGTGTGTGTGTGTGTGT
>NC_091562.1:29890103-29892603 GCF_042767895.1 Penaeus vannamei
TCTGTAAACAGCTGTACTTTGCTAGACTAAAAAAAAAACTATTAAAAAAATCAATACCGAAATGCGTAACGTGTACAAAAGATTGCAGAGCCTTGCTAGATGTTTCCTGCTGAAATAATTGAGTTACTGAATGCTGATGAGTTCCCGAGTATGTTCGGTGCGAGGCTATCAGCTGACTGGCGCTTTCGTCCCTGAGCGTGTCGAGATTCCTTTTCTGTTTACATCAGATTTCTCCAGTCCTAACACTTTAGAATATGAAACGAATGTCTATACAGTATGTACTTAACATGTGTTATATGCAGATGTATGTATTTAGGTGCGCATGTGTTTATACTTTTTTTTCATATGAGCGAATAAATATGCAGGTTGAAAAAGTTTCAACAGTATTTCCTTTTCTTTATAAAGGAATATATGCACAGATTGGATAGGATATTAGAGAGCAGTATTTATATTATTAATATACGCAATCACAATCAAAAGATTAAGAACGTTAACACAACGAAAATGAGTGTTTATTTCCTATGACCATTAAGACCATCCACAAACACGCTTCATTCTGATCAGCTGTCTGGCTTCATCCCTTAAGACAAATAGGTCTTGGATATCTTCGTCGGGAACGAGAGAGAGAGGGGGAGGGAAAGAGAGAGACCGTAACAGACACATACACACACACACACACACACAGAGAGAGAGAGGAGGGGGGGGGGGAGAGAGACACACACACAGGCATAGCGAGAGAGAAAGAGAGGGGGGGGGGGAGAAACAGACACACACACACAGGCATAGCGAGAGAGAGAGAGAGAGAGAGAGAGAGAGAGAGAGAGAGAGAGAGAGAGAGAGAGAGAGAGAGAGAGAGAGAGAGAGAGAGAGAGAGAGAAAGGGGGAGGGAGAGGGATATATATATATATATATATATATATATATATATATATAGAGAGAGAGAGAGAGAGAGAGAGAGAGAGAGAGAGAGAGAGAGAGAGAGAGAGAGAGAGAGAGAGAAATTATATTCTTCAACGAGGGAGTGAAGAAGACAAAGCATTCACAGCGTTTAAGAAAAGAGAAAACAAAACAAAACAAAACAAAAAAACATTGTTCAAACAAGGAGACCGGAAATGGGAATCGATTTACAATAGATCTTGGCGCGTCTTTCCCCTGACCTTAGCTGGATGCTTGGACTATGCCCAGATTCCTCATCTCCTCAGCACGCCATAAGCACGCAAGGAAAGGTCGAGATCAAAAACACATCCCTGTTGTGATGATGGATGAGCTCTGGAAGATTCTTTCCTTGAGATCATTTTTGTTTCTTTGCTTTCGATTATTATTTAGATAATTCAGGGAGTAAAAATCTATTCACTCGTTTATACAGGTAGTGTCGTAAACCACACGACAATAAAAGAAAAGAAGAAGAAAAAAAAACATAATGGTAATTGTAATTCTATGCTAATGCTAATGATCGCAGAATTATTAAAGCGTTGTCATCGCTATCATTGACATCCCTTATGACGATTATGATTATGGCTAGTCTGATAAACGTCACATTAATTGCGATGATGATGAATATTACAGCTTGCTTATGACAACTATGGTAATCATTCACGCGTTCATGCTATACTATATGACAGTAATTTTCGTAATGGAATAGTAGTGATGATAATGAATGCAGGCGGCACAATTACCGTCATAGTAGAGAAATGTATGAATCTGATATTTACTCTAATGATAGTTATGGTAATTGATAATATTACTATTACAACTAATTATAACGTAAGTGATAATGATAATGATAGTCAATTATTTTGATAATAGATAGAATACTAGTAAGGATGATAATGACAATGATAATAACAATAATTACAAGAATGAAATTAATGATATTAATAATAGTAAGAAGAATGTTGCTAATGGTGATCATCATCATTCGCCGTTGGGGGCTACAGGAATCCAGTACGTAATGCTTATGATAGTAATAACAACTATAATTAGCATAATGTTGATAATTAGAATAATGAGAACAATGGTAAGGATAACAACAATATCACTATTAAGAATGAAAGGGGGGATAATGCACTACCGCAGTGATATACCTGCAAAGCAAGGGTTCGAGTCCCCATCGGAGAGGTCATTTATTCACTACTAAGAATATATATAAACATAATTGTAGTAACAATAATAACATCAGTATTAGTAATCATGATACTGATCATGCAGATGATGTTTATAACAATAACAATGATAATGGAAAAGACAATAAAGGTATTAATAATAATTACAATGAAAATAATACCCGTAGCCATGAAGGTAATAAAGTTTATATTAAAGAGAAGAATAACAGTGATAAAGATAGTAATGATAGGAGTAAATATGATAACGACATCAACATCAATAATATAAATATGATAATAATAATAATAATAATAATAACAAAAATCGTAGTAGTAGTAGTAGTAGTACAAAAAGTAATATTCATAATTCATTATCATAACGATTATGGTAATAATGA